>NC_069499.1:932912322-932997322 GCF_027579735.1 Bombina bombina | reverse complement strand
CTCGTCACCTGTAGAATAAGAACTGACATGATGCAAGCTTTTATTTTTTTGGAATGATGTATTTGCTTCTTGGAGAGTCAGAATTAAAATGGTATTAATTCCTATAGTAAAGAGTCCTTGATGTCTTTTAGAGACGACATGAATGCCAGAGCTTCACAGAGGAGGACAGAAAGGTAGGGGGAGGGGATCTTCGCCTACTCTGGGGACCTCATTGTTCATGCGGCAGCCAAAAGGCTTTTCTAAAGCCCTTTAAGAGGCACCATCCAGAGAGATGCAATTCTGTCTGGTATATTTTGAGAAATTACAGAGAGCTATATTGAAAACTGGGTCCCCTTTGATTTCCCCTACCTTTGCAGGGTTTTCTCTAGCTAGATAATTAGAGCTGAGAAACGTCCTGGTTTCACTACTGATACTCTGAGTAAAAGCCTCTTGACAATAACTGTGCATTTCCGGTGCAGATCTGTAAGTTGCTGTTTGTGATAGCTCCTGAATTTGCAAGCTATGCACATCTTCCATTGAACAGCTTGCAAGGTTAAACACAATTCTTTCTGGACCTCTGTCAGGACTGATGATTTTTAAGCAACCCAAGACAGTTTCAATTTAAGATGCCTTGTGAGCATTGAAACCTGTAGAGCTCCAATATATTCTATTTACTTTGTAGGATGAGAAAGTCATGGCTCCCCATGAAATGGGTCAACGCATCAACAGTGCCATCCTAATCAGGTTATGGCTTCTAAATGTAGGTTGTCCTAAAACACCTACCTTATTAATACCTTAAAGTGACCTTGCAGAAAATACTTTGAATGTCAAATCAACAGTATGTTGGTTCAAATACTAATAGGCAATTAGAATTATATATATATATATATATATATATATTATTTCCCCCCTCAAAGTAGTTAAATAAAAAAAGAGGAATAAAACATGCTTGGGTGAGGTAATGATATATAAGTAGGGCATCATTAAAATGCTTTGTTTACATGCAGGGCCCTAAACCTTTTTTTAGTGGCTCATAACTGCATATTGACCAAGCATCTAATAACTCATATGTAATGGGATACATTATGAAAGGTGTTGTTATTTTAGATATAAATAACAGTATTAATAATAACAGAATTATTATAACCAGGCCTGTTGCCTATAGTGTATATACTAAAAGAATGTAATAAAAGACATACATTGACCACATCTTTCTACTGAAATCCACTTGTTTATAGAATGTAAGGTCACAAATCAGTTAACAGTATAATTGTATTCAGACAAAGCAAATAAAGGAAATATGTGTTGCATGTTCAGTAGCTGACAAAGCTTAATGGGACAATAAGGGGGAGTTTGCTATGTGGAGCCTTCTCTCACATTACCTTGTTGAGACCATCTATAGATCAGTCTAAATTCAAATTTTAGGGCAGTCAGATATTTTATTTTAACAAGATTTCTAAGAGCCAAATGTCTTTGTGAAACAAACTGAACGTTCTAAAATCAGGCCCCTACATTTTAACATAATAGCATTATGAAGAACCCTAAAAGACAATCTTTGGATCCGTTAAAAAGGTTATCATTTGGCTGGTAGTTTATGTAATGATATAGGGACTTCTGGTGGCATACAATGTACAATTTATAAAGTAATGGAAGTCTTGGTTAAAGGGGATATAGAAGTGAATTTGAACTTGAGTCCTTCAGGACTACCTCTGTCCTTCAGCCATTTATTACCGAAGCCTAAACATAATTCTATAGTTTCAAGATGATACAAGTTCTTTATAAATTGTTACTTAGATTTATTTTCTCCAAAGGACTGAGAAGTGCATGTATAAAGGATATGCTGATAACAAAATAATTATGCTTCAAAATAAAAGTCCTTTCAGGGTAAGATTTTTAATGAGGCTATATTTTTATACTGCAGACACACTCGCTTCACACATGCAAACCTGATGCTTCGGTTAAAAATAAATCACAAGCTTGCTATCAGATTATTCTACCGCAGTGTAGTCATGGCCTAGATATAAAAATGTACAAATAAATATAACAACCTGGGTTTAGGATTTAGCCTGAGCTCAGGCAATTATACACAATGGAAAGGGATGTGTGCGGGTGCTCTTGGAAACAACCTTGCTCTGTTCTATGGGAGTGTGAAAAGATGCTGAGGAAAGCGTTTTCTCTTCAGAGCATGTGACTGTAAACAAGGATGCAGTGAAATGCAAGAGCGATACAGGGAGGAGGAAGAAGGAATTAAGAGACAGAAAACCTTTAACCATTAGGAAAGGTGGTTACAGTTAGGGGTATTCTGGTATTATTTTACTTAACTATATAAACAGCATCTTCTGGGGACATAGTCTTAAATGTAACCACATACTTAATGTTGAAAAGCATATCATAAGCACATGCTGCTGGGGGAAGAAAGGGCAGATATACCCTTAATATGATGAATAAGGTAGCCTGTATATACATGTGTAACAAGTGTTTATGGATACATGCAATGCAGCCCAGACAGGAACTTCTGATTTTAAATTATTTTAGCATAGGAGGAAAAAAAAGACATGTTACACAGGCGACCCTTTGCAGACCTGCACTTCTATCTGCAGTACTAATATAATATGGCTGGAGCAGCAGATTCAAGAAGCCTGGAATACCGACCTCACTCCAGACCAGTAACAAATGAGAATACAAGCTCTCATCTATCACATGTGTTTGTTTACCTTTCCATTCCATTACAAGCTGGAGCTAAGAAAATAAATAAACAAACAAACAAATAAAAATATATGGTCACAGAGCTAGTTTAGTTTATCTATCTTCTTTACAAAGTTTCAGATTCCAGGGTGTAAAACATCATTTTAATAAATCAGAACAATAGAATAATTCAGTGAGATATGATATGGGCCATAATATTTAGCAGGAAGCAGCATCTATTCATTTGGCATGGAATAAGCTTAGGAGCGTTCCTGAACTCTATCCAGAAAAAGTATATCAAAGTTTAAAAAAAAGTTAGGTTATCGTTTTAGTAAACGTTTCACATTTCTTTTAAAAACTCCGATATTATTATTTTTTGTTGTTTTAAAATGACAAATATGCAGTGTTGATTTTGGAAAATTGTTATAACAAGACTCATGTGCCAATACACAAAATAAGGTTAAAGATTTACAGATTCCAGTTTAGAAAAGCAGCTAAGTTAGGTATAATAATGTAAATATGCTAGGTATAATAATGTATAATAATATAATTATGTAAAGAGTGCGCCTTCTACAAGCACATTATGGGTAATGAACTGTAAGTTCAATTAACTCACTGATTTATATAATACTGAATAAGGACCCTTTTCTTGTAGTCTGACAATATAAGACAAAAAAGAGAGATGTTCAACACCTGTCACAAATTTTGTTTCTGGCTTCTTACCATTGAACTGAATTCAACAAACATGATCTTATTTCTCAAAGTAAAAGAAGAATAATGTTCTCAATGAGCACAATTATGGGAACGAGTCAATAAAACAAATTACGAGTTAAATTAAATTTCCCTGTTTATCAGCTCAAAGCTCAGAAATGTGTGTGTGTATAAAATCGCTGCTTCTGCTTAAACACACAAACCATTACCTGAAACAGAAATCCTTCAGCTACAAACCCTTAATTGCCTGGAACAAAATGCCAGATATTTTCCTTAACCCACTGACTGCATCTTGGTATTGCGGTGAAGCGGTTCTGGTCACATGGGCATAATAAGCTGGAACTGTTATAGCAGCGTGAAGGGGATTGAAGGGAGGAGATAGTGTTAAGTCTTATTGTCGCACTGGACACAGGTGACCACGTGGCTGTGCTGTCGCACGCTGTGTAGTGAAAGACAGGTTCGGGTCTTAAACATAAGCCTTGGTGTAAGGTGATTTTTCCAGGTGCCAGAGCACCTTTCATATGTATCATGGCACCTGGTATTTGTTGAGCCCTGTCTTCCACTGGTACCCTATCTTACATTGGTACAGAAGTCATTAACAAAACATAAGAAAAAATACACAATTCTAAGATACTTTTTAACTACTGTTTTATGCACTCAGCTCATTATGAATAGGAAGATGAATGAGCTTAAAGGGACAGTTTACTCCAGAATTGTTATAGTTTAAAAAGATGCCGTTATTACCCATTCTCCAGTTCTGCATAGCCAACACTATTATATTAAAACACTTTTTATCTCTGTGATTACCTTGTATCTAAGCCTCTGCAGACTGCCTCTTATCTCAGTTCTTTTGAAACACTTGCATTTTAGCCAATAATTGCTGACTCATGAATAACTTCACAGGAACACAATGTTATCTATATGACACACATGAACTAGCACTGTCTAGCTGTGAAAAACGGTCTCAATGCACTGAGATAAGAGGCACCTTTCAAGAGCTAAGAAATTAGCATATGATCCTAAGTTTAGCTTTCAACAAAGAATACCAAGAGAACAAAGCAAATTTGATGATAAAAGTAAATTGGAATGTTGTTAAAAATTACATGCCCTATCTGAATCATGAAAGTTTAATTCTGACTAGACTGTCCCTTTAAGTGAATATGCTAAAGTGGATAACCACCGGAGTTGCAGACACAAGGGAGACCACTACATTTTTAATGCTACATGCCAAATGTTTTTTTGTTTTTTAAGGACTGTTCATGTAAAATGCACTGGTTCTGTGAGGTCCCTCATTTATTTCATAAAGATAGATAATCCCTTTATTACCCATTCCCTAGTTTTGTATAACCAAAACCATTATATTAATACACTTTTTACCTCTGTAATTACCGTGTATCTAAGCCTCTGCAGACTGCCCCCTTATTTCAGTTCTTTTAAAAGACTTGCATTTTAGACAATCAGTGCTGACTCCTAGTTAACTCCACGTGTGTGAGCACAATGTTATCTATATGGCACACATGAAGTAACGCTCTCTAGCTATGTAAAACTACATTCAGATAAGAGGCGACCTTCAAATTCTAAGAAATTAGCATATAAGCCTACCTAGGTTTAGCTTTTAACTAAGAATACCAAGAGAACAAAGCAAAATTGGTGATCAAAGTAAATTGGAAAGTTGTTTAAAATGACATGCCCTATCTGAATCATGAAAGTTTATTTTGGACTAGACTGTCCCTTTAAAAGGAGAAAATACTGCTTTATTGGCAGACACATGAAATATGAGTTCTAATCATTTAATGCCATGAAATTTGGATAAAAGCTTGGGAATTACTCTGGAACTGTATAAATTTATTTTTCTACATAGGTATTATAAAATAAAATACAAAATGTGACAGCTCAGCCGAATAAAACTCTTAGTAAAAGAGAGTTAAATTCGCCTTTAGATATTGTATTTTATCCCATGTATGTAGCAAAAAAATGTAAAAGCAACAGTTAAACAGGTCTAGCAGTGTGGGGGCGAATGTGCTGTTCAACATGTTCCATAGGGATGTTTGACGTTTTCTCCCACAGCACCTCCCATTTTACATCTGCATAACTTGCTGATTTAGCTCATCATTCATCAGCTTGTTTGTCAAGAAATACAAAAACTTCATAACATATAAAAAAAATGTTTATGAAACTAAAGGGGAATATGAGATAAAAAAAGTGCTTAGAATGTTGTAGCAGTTTCAGGAGAAATGTGAGGAAGCATTGTTTTATAGAAAGGGTGGTGGATTCAAGGAATAAATATCCAAAAGGGGTGGTATACACTGTGGGGGGGGGGGCGATTTATGAAGCTGCGGATGCTGCTTCCGCCTGAAGCGGAAGTTACGACCGCTGCTCCTTAACTTATCCACCTCTGAGGCGGCGGATAGCAATCATCCCGATCATATACGATCGGGATGATTGACATCCCCTGCTAGCAACCGATTGGCCGCGAATCTGCAGGGGACAGCATTGCACAAGCATTTCACAAGAAATGCTTGTGCAATGTTAAATACCCACAGTGTATGCTGTCAGCATTTAGCGAATACGATGTCGGGCTGAAATGATCCTGGGACTTGCATAAGTATCCTAAGAAAAAGTAACATTTAATATGGGTAGAATTGATGGGCCTTTTTGCTCTTATCTACCGTAAAATTCTCTGTTTCTATGTATTTTACTTCCTTTCACATCACAATGCAAGCTTTTATCAGTACCAGGTGTTAAACCGTATCGCTAACAGCCTCTGCTTTCCACAAAGCACCATTATTTCCATGGCTCACACATCTCAGGGATGGTAAAGTCTCCCCTTTTTAAAAAATCAGATCCAGAATTTTAGTGATCTTTTTGATGGAGTTTAAGTAATCAGATGTAATGAAGATGCACAATAACTTACTTTTTAATATAGATATGAAATTCAAATTCTCCTCGCTCCGCTGCCCACTTCAAAAGTAAATTTTTCTGTGAGCTAAAGGTTTGAATATTTCTCCAATCAGTGCTTTAGCTACAACAGAAGTGCCATATGGGGAGATCACTGATTGGACAATGATTCAAACAGTTAGCTCACAGAAAAAATGACTTTTGAAGTGCGTGGCAGAGCAAGGGGACTTTGAATTTTTATCTATACCAAAAAGTAAGATTTAGCGCATCTTCGTTACATCTGATGAATTAAACTCCTTCCAAAATATCACTAACATTCCGGATCGTTTTTTAAAAAGGAGAGACTTTACCATTCTTTTGAGGTTAAGCCACTTTTCTTTATGAATTCTGGGAACTGCATTTGTGATGTCACTGAACTGTTAGCTCAGCATTTCAAGCAATCTCCTAAAGTGTGTAATTTATATTAAAAAATGGACTTACAAAAATATATACAAGCAGTTATTTGTTAGCATAAGTGTGTAAAATATTTATGATATTTATAAAATACACAATCAATTCTGAACATTTACATTAGCTTTGGTGCAATGGTAGGATGAGTTATTTTCCACTACTGGCAGTTGTAGAAGGCTAAATTATTTTTATTTGATTTTAAAGAGAGGAATGTCATAAATATTGTCCGACATGAAAACTACACATGCCCTAGTGCCAAATCAACCCATGACAGTGTGCATGCTTTCCAGGGCAAAACAGACTCACTTGTCTTTTCTTTAAATACCACAGACATCAACAAAGTGACAAAGTGTGTGTTGGTCTCATTACTATCACACCAAAGCCAATGAACAGATTTCATTTATGGGTTGTTTATATGTACTTTATGGTAATGGTTGTTGCTTAAAGGGAAAGTCAAATTTAAACTTGCATGATTTAGATAGAGCATGTCATTTTAAGACACTTTTAAATTCACTTCTATTTTCAAATGTGCTTCGTTCTATAGGTATCCCTTGTTCAAAAAGCATATGCACATATCCTACACTAGTTGCTGATCGGTGCCTGCACACATTTGTCTCTTTTGATTGGCTAACTAGATGTGTTCAGCTAGCTGCCAGTAGTGCAGGCCTGTTCCTTCAGCAAAGGAAAAAAAGATAATGAAGCAAATTTTATAATAGAAGTAAATTGGAAACGTGTTTAAAATTGTATGATCTACCCAAAGAAGAAAGAAAATGTTGGAGTTTCATGTCCCTTTAAGCCCCAAGTGATCGTCATTAGGATGCCAAGGACCTTAGAACCTTACTGGGACATAATCAAATAATAGTTAGATCAGTTTTTTATGTATTTAAAGTCTTCTTAGAGCCTTTATTATCTTTGGGAAGCAATTGATCACTGGTAATAGCTGCTGTGGAGTGTTACTGCAGGCTATACAACTGTTCTCTTTACAAGGAACATCATAGTGCGGAACTGTAAACTATTTCCTGGCTTTAGCCGATATTTAACTGCTTTTATTTCATGGTATTTACCTAAGAAGTGATGTGCCAGTAATTAGATATGTGCATTTGTTTTTTTCATTCCATAAAGAATGCGGAACTAGGCGTCAGAAAAGCCGCAATCGTCTCTTTTCAGAGCCGCAATTATCCTTGTTAAAGTGCAACACACTATGATCTGTACAAATCCAGATTGCAGTTTCGAAAAGAGCCGAATGCGGCTTTCGGCTGCCTAGTTCCGCATGTTAGAGCATGAAAAACACAAATGGACATATCTACCAGTAATATCCAAGGCATGAACTGAGAAGGGTGGAATGCAGGTGAGGGGTTATTTTAAATGGGATTACATATCCAGATCTTTAAAGGGATAGGAAAGTCACAATTGAACTTGCATGATTCAGATAGAGCATGCAATTTTAAGACACTTTTAATTCACTTCTACTTTCAAATGTGGTTCGTTTTCTTGATATCCCTTGCTGAAAAAGAATATGCACATATCCAACACAAGTGAGAGTTAGCTGATGATTGGTGCCTGCATACATTTTTCTCTTGTGTTTAATTAACTAGATGGGGTCCATTTATTAATGTGCAGACGGACATAATCCGATATAGCGGATCATGTCCGCCGCACATCTATAAATGCCAACAGCATACGCTGTTGGCATTTATAATTGCAACAGCAGTTCTTGTGAACTGCTGGTGCAATATCACCCCCTGCAGAGCAAGGGGTGTCAATCAGCCTGATTGTATTTGATTGGGCGCTGCTTCTAAACTTCCGCTTCAGCCGGAACTGAAACTGAGTGGGTCTGAGGCAGCATCCGCTGCTTCTCACATAGACCCTGATGTGTTCAGCTTGCTGCCCGTAGTGCAATGCTGTTCCTTCAGCAAAGGATAACAAGATAATTAAGCAAATTTGATAAGGGAAGTAAATCGGAAAGTTGTTTAAAATGGTATGTTCTATCCAAATCATGTCCCTTTAAGGAATCTAGAAATGCCACTAGAGATTGTAAAGCAAAAGGTATATGCATTTCTGTGGTCCTGAAACATTAACATTTGAATCTTTAAAATATGAATTATTCTTTTGTGCACAGTGTATGCAGTGTATAATGTACACAATGTACACACAGTCCTGACTGAGAAATACTACCTAAAAATAAATACAAAGCCATTTATTATATTCTTGATTTATTACTAAGAAGCAATACATAGACCCATAAGTACCTGGATGTAAAGGGAAATGAACTCTAAATGTGTTCTTTCATTATTCAGAGCACACAACGTTAACACGTTTCCAATTTACTTATATTATGTCATTTGCTTCTTTCCCTTGGTATCATATGTAGGTAGGATCAGGAGCAGCAATGCACTACTGGGTGCTTACTACTGTTTGGTGGCTGCACATATATACCTCTTATTATTGGCCAACCCAATTTGTTCAGCTAGCTCCCAGTAGTGCATTGCTGCTCCTTCAACAAAGGATAACAAAATAATTAAGCAAATTTGATAATAGATCTAAATTAGGAAGCTGTTTAAAATTGCATCCTCTATATGAATCATGAAAGGAAAAATTTGGATTTCATATCCCTTTAAGCTGCAAAAAGTTTTATCAGCATGTGAGAAATAGATCTGATGTGAAAGAGTTTGTTAGTCTCTCTCTCTATATATATTTTTATACACACACATATATATATTATAATATATATAAACATACATATACACACATGCCGCTGATTTTACTTAGCACCTGGCTAAACTTAAGACAGTATTAAAGGGACATTCCAGTCAAAAATTAAATGGACATAGATTTATTACATCTTTGAATAGGAACATATTTGCAATATACATGTATTGGCAAAAATGCTTCTAGTAAAAGTTATCACTGTTTTAGTGTTAACATTTTTCTCTGCACGTGCATGTGAAGCATAACTAGATATTGTCACTGCACTTACATTTTAAATAATGCAGCTGCTCAGATCATCAGTGGGGTTTGTATCATGTCAGTCATTAACAAATTCAGTCATTACCAGATGGTACAAGCACCTTAGGCTCTCTGAGCAAGGAGCTTTGTTTAAAATGCTAGTGCACGTTGCATACTTAAATACACTTTTGAAACAGCTATAGCTTTTATTAGAAGCATTTTTGCTAATGCATGTATATTACAAAATTGCTTCTGTTCAATACTGAAATGCACCCATGTGTTTTTGGCTGGAATATCCCTTTAAGATAAAATTGGTTCATTTTACATTTCTTCAATGTTTATTTGCACAAATTATCATTAAAGCAATAGTCTAGTAAAAAATAGTCTAGTAAAAATTAAACTATCATGATTCAGAGTATGCAATTTTAAGCAACTTTCTAATTTACTCCTATAATCAATTGTTCTTCTTTCTCTTGGTATCTTTATTTGAAAAAGCAAGAATGTAAGCATAGGAGCCAGACCATTTTTGGTTCAGAACCTGTGTAGCACTTTCTGATTTGTGTCTAAATGTAGCCACCAATCAGCAAGCGCCCCAGGTGCTGAACCAAAAATGGGCCGGCTCCTTGGCTTACATTCAAATAATGATTCCAAGAGAACGAAGAAAAATTGATAATAGGAGTAAATTAGAAAGTTGCTCAAAATTGCATGCTCTATCTGAATCATGAAAGTTTAATTTCGACTAGATTATCCCTTTAAACCAATTAATGTTCAATTATGCAATTCATGTGTGCTTTGAATAGCTTAAAGGGACAGTAAAATAAACTTAAATAGATTGGATAGGGGCATGACATTTTTAAACAACTTTCTAATTTACTTCTAACAATTTTGCTTAGTTCTCATGTTATCCTTTATTAAAGCGTAATCCTAGGAGAGCTCAGTAATGTGCATGTGTCTCTAGCCGTCTGGCAGAAGTGTTCGCAACATTGTTTAAAGCAATGTTATACATATATACAAACAATGCTGCCATAGGCTGCTAAGACAAATGCACGCTCTTGAGCTAACAGTACACCTAGATTTACTCTTAACAAAGGTTATCAAGAGAACAAAGCAAATTTGGTAATATAAGTAAATTAGAACGTTGTTTAAAATCACATGCTCACCTGGTCATAATGAAAATAGGTCAAGTAAAATACACACTTTGCAATGTCTATGGCCCGAATAAAACTGATCCTGAATTTTGGGATTCGCTTCAGGCCAAACTCCTTCTAAGTAGTGAAGGCTACCTAATCTTGGGAGGAGACTTTAATATGGCCCCACATTGCCCCATAGATAGACTTAGAAGAAACACCAAGCTTCTAAAACAAAAGAAAGATAGCCTTGACTCTAAAATGATTAATAAAATTAAACAGAATCTTGCTATACGAGACATTTGGAGATCTCAGAATCCTGATACACAGGAATTCACATGTCTTTCCAAGGCTCACAAAACGTTATCTAGGATTGATCTGTTTTTAATTGATGATCGATTAATTAAAACAAAGGTAAAAACAGGGATAATGCCGATTTTCCTGTCTGATCACGGGCCTATTTCCCTTGAGCTTAATTTTGCTCAATCGAAATTGAAGACCTTACGATTCTTTTTTCCTTACTATTCTATCACTGACTTGAAGTTCAAAGATTGGCTTAGGAATAAATTTAAGGAATATGCTCAATTTAATAATAACTATATAGATCGTACAGATATCTTCTGGGAAACTGCCAAGGCAGTTCTCAGAGGAGAAATCACTGCATATACTGCTATACAAAACAAGAGAAGGAAGGCAAGAGAGAAGGAGGTTTGTAACTCAGTGATCAACTCTTATAACCTTTTTTTACTTGATAGAACCTCATTACACTGGGCAAGATATTTACGCGCCAAAGCTGCAAGAGATACTTTCATAATAACTCAGGAAACCCATAACGAGCTTAGACTGCAAGCCAAAATGTATAGATTTGGCAATAAATCTGGCAAAATGTTAGCCAAATTAATTAAGAACGAGAACAAAAAATCTACTATAGATAAAATTCAGTATAATGGGAAATATTTATCAAAGCCCGAAGAAATCTCAGGCGTATTTCATCAATATTTTCAGGAATTATATACTAGCAAAGATTTTAACATAGAGAAAGCGACTGAATTTTGGAATAATATTACACACCCCATAGCTTCTTCTGAAATGATTGATAGTCTCAATTCCTCCATCACAAGGGAAGAAATTGAAAAAACAATTACCAAACTCTCTCTTAACAAAGCGGCTGGCCCGGATGGATTACCCAATGAGTTCTATAAGATTTTATCATCAGAGATAGCCCCTTACTTGGCCAATTTGTATAATGATATCTTTATCAATGATAAACAGGTTACATCCTCCTTCTCTTCCTCATTCACTACTTTGATTTTGAAAGAGGGGAAAGACCCTACACGCAAAGAGTCTTATAGACCAATCGCTCTGTTAAATACGGACTACAAAATCCTCACTTCAATTCTAGCAACTAGGCTTCAGACTATTCTATCAAAAGTAATCCATCCGGACCAAGCTGGCTTCCTTAATAATCGCAACTCTTCAGCAAAAATTAGGGAACTACTTGTTACTATGGAATATATCCAGAGGCTACCTGCACGGGAGGCGGGGGGAGAGGACTTTCCGGATCTGGCCATTCTGTCAATTGATGCAGAAAAAGCCTTTGACCTAGTAACTCATAAGCATATAATTACTTCTCTAATAAAGTTTGGGATCAAGGGCAATCTCCCTAAGTTCGTAGAGAATTTATATAACCAATCCTTTACAAGCTTGATTGTTAATAGTGATATTTCTTCTCCAATTGCATTAAATAGAGGTACACGGCAGGGGTGTCCTCTCTCCCCGCTTCTTTTTGATGTGGCCATAGAACCTCTGGCAATCATGATAAGGAGTTCTCTGGAGGGTATAAAAATCCGAAACCATGAAATGAAAATTGGATTATATGCAGACGACTTACTTGTTTACTTGTCCAATACTGATCAGAATATTCCAAAGCTCCTGCGAATTACCGATCACTTTGGTGTATTTTCAGGGTATAAAGTAAATGCTTCAAAATCCGAGTTGTTCTGGCTTAGGAAAAGTACTAGAAGCAACTTAGATTTTCCCTTTAGAGTGGTAACAGAATCTTTTAAATACTTAGGAATCCATATCCCAATTGATTTGAGAGATCTATATAAAGTAAATGTAACCCCAATGCTTGCTCACCTAAAAGAAAGGCTTAAAGCCTGGCAAAATCTACCACTATCAATATCTGGTCGCTCAGCCTTATTTAAGATGGTTCTACTCCCAAAGCTGCTTTACATCCTCCAGAATGTCCCAGTAATCTTATTTGAAAAAGATGTTCGGTCAATGAACTCCTCAATTAGGCAATTTATTTGGCAGGGGAAACGATCTAAGATATCCTTCTCTAAACTGGTTATGCCAAGAGAGCTGGGAGGCCTAGCATTACCAAATTTAAGATCTTATAATTTATGTTTCCTAGCTCGCATAGTAGCAGATTGGATTTTCCTTAAGAACTATGTCTTAAACAATGACCTTGAATTAAATATATGTAAACCATTCTCACCAGTAGCTTTGGCGCACTCTGAGCCAAGAGACCTCCCAACAGGTATTAAACAACTTAAATTCATTACGAATCCTCTTAAAGCGTGGTATAAGTTAACTAAATCTCTCTCAATAAACTGTATAGCATCAAAATACCTTCCCCTGATTGGAAACCCTAATTTCCAACCAGGTCTAGACTCTCTGGTCTTTAACAAATGGCATAACGTGGGTTTGGATAGGGTTATACATTTAATTGATCAGGACCGAAAGTGTGTTAAGTCCTTTGAAGAGCTAAGGAGTGAATTCAATCTGCCAAATAAAGACTTCTATGCATATCTGCAGATAAGGCATTATGCCTGTGATCTTACCCATAAGGTTGGATGGAGTTGGACTCTTGGCAAATTGGAGAACTGGCTAACAATAACTAAAAATAGCTCCATGTCCATTGCTCCTTGTTACTATATTTTGGGTATCAATAAAGGGACCTCTAATTTGGAGAACCTGGCTCTGACCTGGAATGCCCTAATTCCACATAGTAATATTGTACCAAAAACTATTCAATTATCAATGAGCAAAGTAGTAAAAACTACTCTTTCTTCTAACTGGCGTGACGCACATTTAAAACTTTTACACAGGGCATACTTCACCCCAGAAAGAGGCCTCAGAGTTCGAAATCAGGAATTTAACAAATGCCCCAAATGCTCCTACCCAGCTGCAGATTTAATTCATATGTTCTGGCAATGCCCTAGACTGAGAAACCTATGGAGTAGGCTAGAATATTGGCTTAAGAATAAATTAAAAATTGAATTAATAGCTCTGTCATTGTTTCAGATTATATTATGTATAAAATTTGAGGATAGACTTCAGCCTAATGAGAAATTAGTAAACTTGTCCATTTTAGCTACCAGATATTTGATCTGCAAGAAATGGAAATCGAGATCACTACCAACTATCCCCGAAATTAGGAATTATCTAAAGAAACAATACATTTTAGAACAAAAAAATACAAACATAGATAATGAACTTGACGTAAGGAACTTTTTTGATAAATGGGCACCGTTCATTAAGATATTCCCTGAGAGAGAAATTGATTATTTGATTTCCCCATTTAAGAACTCAGAGATAGTTCTGCTCGGTATTTGGTAAATCAATGAATATATTCTCTGAGAGAGAAACTGATTATTTGATTTTTCCATCTAAAAACTCAGATAGTTCCGCTGGATATTTGGTGAATCGGTGAGGGTTAGAGAGAATCGGGATTTTCCTTCCCTTTTCCCCACCCCCCCCTTCTTTTTTTTTTTTTTTTTTTTAATTTTATTTTAATTTATTTTTTCTTTTTTTTTCTTTTTTTTCCTTTGTTTTTTCTTCTCTTTGTCTTTTTTTTTATATATATAAAAAAATAAAAACTCCAACAATGAGTAATAAGTAAATTGTTAAATACTTTAGCTCAATTAATTGTGTATATGACTTGTAATATACATTTAATGTATGCCTGCTATTGTTTTTCTTCAATTTATCCTTTTTCTGTTTTTCTTTGATGCTGACATAATATGTATGATAACTAAAATATTTTCGTTTTCTGTTTTTTATATTATGGATTTTGTATTCATTGCTGGTTACAAATAAAGAATAAAAAAAAAAAAATCACATGCTCTATTTGAATCCTAAAAGTTTAATTTTGACTTTGCTGTCCCTTTAAATAAACTTTACGTGTGTGTGTTTATATATATATGTATGTATATATATATATATATATATATATATATATATATACACATACATACTGTACATACATACACACATACATAATTATATCCACAGTTTTAAAGTAATGTCAAAATATAATATGAGAAAGTTGGAAAAATTGAAAGTTGTTGATATGTACATTGATCTAGACCACTGGTTTTCAAACTTGTCCTTAGGCCTCTCTAACAGGCAAGATTTTCAGGATTACCTTGGGTGAAAGCAGTTTAATAAACATGTTTACTAATGAGCTGATTAGTTCACTTGTGCTCCAGTTCAGATATCCTCAACATCTGGCCTGATCTAGACAATAAGCATATGAGCAAGATGTAAACCCCACTACAGAACAGTACAAATAAGTGACGGCTTTTTATGTTTGTATTTTGCAGGTTACATAGAACACTGCATAACCTCTTCCAGCTACAAGACTGAAAAAAAGCGAAGTTCTAAATTTTTGCCTTCAGACCCAGACTATACTCCAGCACACGATGATTACAGCGAGCCAGACAGCCCACAATCCAGTCTTTCTGCTGGATACTTTAGTGGAGAAGCTGCAGTTACAGACAGCTACTCTATGGATGCTTTTTTTATCACAGATGGCCGTTCGAGAAGGCGCAGTGAAAGTCGTGGAAGTCAGCGCCACACATGCAATGAGTGTGGGAAGACCTACGCCACCTCCTCCAACCTCAGTCGGCACAAGCAAACTCATAGGAGCCTAGACAGTAAAATGGCAAGGAAATGCGAAACATGTGGCAAAACATACGTGTCAATGCCAGCTTTGGCTATGCATCTACTGACTCACAACCTCAAACACAAGTGTGACGTTTGCGGAAAGGCTTTCAGTCGACCATGGCTTCTACAGGGCCACATGCGTTCCCACACGGGCGAGAAGCCTTTTGGCTGTGCTCACTGTGGAAAAGCCTTTGCAGACCGCTCCAATCTCCGTGCACACATGCAAACGCACTCAGCCTTTAAGCACTACAAGTGCAAACGTTGTGAGAAAACATTTGCACTCAAGTCATATCTTAACAAGCATTACGAATCAGCCTGCTTCAAAGGCTCAGAGCATGAGTGTGTTGTGCAGAGTTAAAGGGTAAAAAAACCTGTGTGACAGCAAACTGTATTTGTGAGGGGGCAAGGCATGAAACACAGTGCAATGCCACTCTCATGAGAGCACACTCAGAAATCAGGGTACTGGCTAGAAACAGTATTACATTTTTACTTTGTTGCACTTGAATACACCGTCTATGAACAAACCACAGTTATAGGCTGCACCAGAGAGCATCTTCTCCTCACATCTTGCTTTTCTAAATCTGATAAAAAAAAGCAACACTTCTGTTTTTTCTCAAGATGTGCAATATGGATCCTCTAAAATAATTTACGTTGGCTAGTGACGGGTCATCTGCCTCTTCTGAAAATGTTCCTGCAATCTCTTTACTTCATGCTCTTAGAAAATATTTTTCAAAGCCAAGCTTTCTTTGTTTCAATCACATCAAATGTGAAGTATTACAAAAAACCTTAAAAAAAAAAAAAATGTAAAAAAGGAAATGAAAATCGACTAAGGAGCTCTATAAGACCGACTCAGGTGCAATTGCTCTGTCATGCAGTATTTAATAAACAAACAGAGACGAGGTGAAGTATTTTATGATTTTTGTTTTGCAGTTTCTTTTCTTGTGCCATACATTTTTTATATAATATGTAGATATTTTTTTCTCCTGTATGGCTAAAAGAAGAAACTTAGCGAGACACCGACAGATAAAGTAGCACAATATATTCTTATGGACACGACACTTAAAAGCCTTTGTGCTTCCTGCAATCTAAGCAGTAGAGTAAACCTCATCTTTTAAATGCAGTTTGAGAAGAAAAAAGTTTATAAAGCAGTAAAAAATATCAGTATTTTAATCTCATTGCTTGAAGCACATGGAAACAGAATTCAGTAGGCTTTTCCTTAATGACTTTAAGTAATGGCGATGAAAAAGGGGGCATGGAATAAATGGACTTTGCCATTATATACCTTAGGCATCAATAATCCATAAAATGACTCTTAAAAACTCTGAAACACATCATTTTGGTGCAAAGGGATTGAGCACACAAGACTGAGTGATGAACACACTCCAGTAAATTCTTCACCAAGAAGAGAAAAATAAATATTTAATACTATTTTTTCAAATGTTGGGATTGTGCATACTGGTTTTGACTTCGACCTCAACACCTTAACAGGAATAACAAAAAGACCTTAAGTATTATTATTAATAACTGTTATTATGAACTGTCTATTTAAATTATTTAATTTATTTTATTTATTATTTATTTGCTAATTTAGGAGACTTTCCCTCCCCTCCAAAGCTTCACCAGAAGTCAAATATAGACTTTTTCTAAAGCGCAATATCTGGGGATGGAATTGAACAATGATTGAACATTTTATGAATTAAACATGCAGGAAACTGTCCTAAATGTTTACAGTAGATATCCGACTGATTTGCTTTGCCAAATTTAACTCAGTTGAAATGTCTTCCTTCAGGGTTCTGTTAAATCTAGAAACACGTAGTTCTCTTCAGATCCATTTAAGTCTTTCCTGCACATGCTTCCGGGTGCTCATGGGAAATGTCAGCAACCTATGCAATTGTTCAGTGATTGACTTTTACCTCTAACCAACGCAGAGGAAGCCTGAATTTTATGGGTCAAATATGAATCAGTCATTTGCACCCCATGTAAGACTGGAAATTCATGATCATTGTATAATGGACAACAACTGCATTGTATTGCTCATTCCTTGTTTTTTTATGTGCCATGGCACCTAATTTATATTTTAACTAAAGCCTTCCAGGGCAGCGGGAATAACAAACATACACTTCACTATCACAGCATTCATACAATAATTATCACTGAAAAATACAGAGGAACACCAGTGTTTACCTTTATTTACTTTAAAGGTTTACTTAAGTGAATATTGAAAGTTTGCAAAATTTTGTCTGACATATGGTATAATGATGCTTCCTTCCACTAATCAATACTGTACCTTTTACGGTTCATCGGTATTCCTTACTCATCCCATGCAGTTTCTTTCTTGTATGGGTTTAATGGATTTATATATAGATTAAGAAGGAAAAGAAAACATACAGCATATATATGTGTGTATATATTTATATATATATATGTGTGAATATATATATATATATATATATTTGTGTGTGTGTATATATATATATATATATAGATAGATATATATAAATATATATATATATATATATAAACACACACACATACATATATACAATTCTCAGTCCTGAAAGGCACTCACAGCAACATTGCCTTTGTGGACTGCTAAGTGAAAAATGTTTGTTTGTTTTTTAATTGAAGTGCACCCTGGCAGAAGATGATTATATATATATATATATATATATATATATATATATATATATATATATATCATTTTATGTATTGCAAATATTTTGGATGTCAGAAATAAGACAATAGGAGAACTTAGAAATGTTTGTTATCAAAAGATAGAATCCTAAGCAGGACTGTTGTGAATGCCCATTGCAGTGCCATATTTTTTGGGTACATATTTTGACCGCTGTTTATGGAAACAGTGAATAGTAATGAATGTTTCATATCACCTATGGCATGGTAGGAAGCATGCTTGAGATAATACAATAGCACACAATATGCTTAGAGTAGCTTTCTCTTGGTTGCATGTCAGAGCTGAGTGAGTTAGTTATCTATAGACAACAGCACAACACTGCAAATGTTTCCTTGCACCAGTATTAGATTAGTTAGTGGGACTGCGTCCCTAAAGCTCTCCAGCTTCACCAGGATCCGCATACATTCATGATGCAGAAAATATCAATGCTGCCCCTTCATTTACATCAAACACCTAAAGGCCATTATAAAAAAATGACACATGACACTCAACCCCAAAGGACCCTCACACACACAAAATGGTCATGGCAATACAAGAAGCTTTCAGTACAAAGGGCATAATGAATTTGTCTTGCACCTGCAATCAAATGACAGATCAGCCACTTGAGCTAATTAGCATACTCTAGTACTCACTAATTGCAAAGGACCTAATAAATGTGCTCAAGTGATTGAACACCACATGCACCACTCATACCACTCACACGTCTTGTTATTTAAGCACAGTTTAGGACTTCCAAAGAACTTGTGAATGTGTTTGTAATTTTACCTTATGCAACTGGCAGTAGCAATGTACTTAGTCAGCCTCCTTACAACCTTTGAAAATATTAATTGCACACAAATATCACCGCCTGGTACTTACATGCATCTCAGCTGCAAGCTCCAGGCAACCTAAAAAACCTACATCACAAAATGTATTTGTCCAGGTATTTATTTATTTTTGAAATAAAATGCTGCTACTGAATCCTGCCCTAGTTCTCCAGCAGTAAGAATTTTGTACATACCATTTCCGAGACTTTAGGATTGCTAAAGCTCAGCAGCACCCCTTGTATTGCACAAACATGCCCTGGAGTATGCTACACATTTCCTCCCCCTACATACAGCACATGACCCAGCACGCAGGCATATGAAGGGGTTAATGCCTCGTCAGTGCACATAAGGAATCATTATACTGCATAATTATAATGAATACGCTCCTTTCTTTGCCTAAGGTTGATACATGCTTTTGCAAACTGATTCAGACGACTTGTGCGTCGCATTTAAACTGCCTTGTTACCTACTGACCATATGCAGCATTTTTACATGTAGAACTTAGTGCAGCCAATCTACTTTGATATTTAAACTGTAAATAGGAAAATACAGCAATAATTTGAAGTGCATGTCAGATTTTTTTCTGCAAGGTTTTGTAACTTAGACTGACAAAGCCAATTCTGAGTCACATTTATTGTATTTATTGTCATGCAATTCAGGGAGATTAAAGATTATATTATTCACTCTGGTTTCTGTGTCGTCCTTCCAAAAACTATCTTCTGACTTGCTTGTACCAGTTTCTTTCACGTGGAATACGGTTACTTTCCCTGACATTGTTATTTATTGCCCTGGATTGCTAACATATTCTGTGTGCACCTGTTCTTCCTAATCAGTAAAATGAAGAGCGACCCCCCTGACAAACACAAGTAGTTTATCATATAGACCTGAATTTACATAACAATGGTTTCTGCATATGGTGGGCTGTCTGCAGCACGGCCAGCAAGCCCTCTGCGTGTAAGTCACTCAATAATTATAAGCATCTGCTTTGCATAATTGGGTTCCACATTACCAAACTGCAGTAAATGTGCGTTTCCTTATCGTGCTATGAGGATATAGTCTCCGGAGCAAATTAGCTAAGGTATTCTTACAAATGCGTTCTTGGTAACAATGTCTGTCTGTGGACAAGCAGAAAGACAACAGGCGCAGATATTATGTATAAGAGCAGGCGGAAGCAGCTGAGCTCCGTTTAGGAGCTGAGAATGTGCCACCTGCAGCCCTTTGTGTGCGCTGACTGAATTACATTGCAAACCACTGGCTTTGATGGGGTTCACAGAAATGCAAGTTCTTTCTTGTCTGCAGAACTGGCTGCTCATAAGCTGATTATCAGGAGATCTGAGTCTAAAGAAGCGGCTTCTGGACAATCACACAATGCAGAGTCAGCAAAAAAAAAAAGGTGCACGCTGAAGAAACTGAGCAAAAAAAAAAAGCAAAAGTATGTTTATTTGATGCTGATTCATTAAAGGAGACCAATCAATATCAAATAAATATTGCAGTAAAACAGCATAGGACTAGAAGTCTTGTAAGCTGTTCCACAAAATAAAAAGTGTGTATCCATTTCCAGTTGCAGAGCAAAGCAAAAAAGGGCCCTGGTGCACATTATCTTTGGGCCCCTCAAAGGTAACTCAGTAATAAACCATAGTAATAACATACATGCTGCTCTGTATAATGATTTTGATACACAAGAAGGACCTGCACTAATAAAAGGCTCCCCTGCATTATGCTCATGCCTATGTATACACTGGCTGATATGGGCCCCCAGCACTTGGGCCTGTACCAATGGTAGTTCCGCCCCTGTTTGTTTCACAAGAGGCCTGCAGAATTTTCATGACATCATAATTCAGGGACTCTTTACAAATGATCACTGTGAGGAGCCAGTTAAGGAGCTGGTGACCTTAGCTGCTAAAACGCTGGCAACTATGAAAAAGAACTAGTGTTATAGCCCTATAACACTAACCATAACCTCTTCCCTACCACCCTACCACCTGGCCCTATTTCCCTAACTGGCCCCAACAAAAACTAGAATTGGCCCCTAAAACCACAGTTGATCCAAACGTCAATCCCAATAAATCAAACATAGACACTCTACATAGCCCTTCTTCAGAACATTACTCTACAAGACTACAACCCCCCTCCATGGTATCCCCACACTACTTACCCACATCCATTAAAATATTCACCAGAAGAAATACTTATTGTCAAACACACCCCTTTGCAATTCCTACTGGTAAGCCCTCCCCATGAAATCTTACCTCTCTAAACATCACATAACAACCCCTTCACCTAAATAAAACAAACCCTAACTAGACATTAAAGGGCCATAATACCTAAATGTTGAAACACTTGAAAGTGATGCAGCATAGCTGTAAAAAGCTGACTAGAAAATATCACCTGAACATCTCTACATAAAAAAGAAAGATATTTTACCTCAAAAGTTCCTCAGTAGCCACATCCCATTGTAAAGGGCTTCTAAGCAGCAAATCAGTATGTCTGTCCCGGGACAGCTAAGGGTTTGAGCCTCGTGCACTCTCATGTTATTTCCCTATTCAGTTTAAAGGAAGTTTACTATGAAATCTCATGAGAGTTAAGTCAAATCTCATGAAATCACAGTAAAAGAGTTCATGACCTCAGCACTGTTGATGCTGATTGGCTGCTGTTCATTTCTTCATTTTTTTAACCTGCAGCTGAGCAACAGCTGAAGTATATTTTTTTTACACAGAACTTACTCTGCTGAGCTGAGGAGATTGTGAGGTAAAACATCTTCCTTTTTTACATAGAGATGCTCAGGTGATATTTTCCTGTCAGCTTTTTACAGTTATACTGCATCAGTTTCAAGTGATTTAGCATATGAGTGTTATGTCCCTTTAATACGGCCTTACTTAAAATCATCTTTCTTCAACCTCTATATGGTCATCAGGAAGAGATCCCTGTTCAAAGTAGTCTGGTCATTGTCTGAGCCTCCTAGGATGTTCCCTTGTATTTATAAAGAAATAACTAATTCTGATTGAGTTATCAAACAGAACTGGTAGTGCTCACTATCAATCTGAACCTTCCTACTCTAGAGATAGATGGCTCAGTGTTGACAGTGAGCACTGCTCACCACAAGGAACATATGAATATGGATTTGTTGCTGATGGTCACAAAGAGAATGAAGAAAGAATATTCTTCACGTAAGACCATTTTGAGGGCTACTTTGAATATTTTATATAGAGATTTTTCTTTATCGTGGGTAAGTGCTAGGGCTTTATATTTAAATGTGGGTTTTCCAGTTGAGTGGATGTGGGTTAAATTCAAGTGTGGTTTTACTGAGATCACTAAATCCCTTTCTTTAAAGGGGCATGCAAGCTAAAATTAAACTTTCCTGGTTCAGAAAAAGCATCCAATTTAAAGATGTTTTTAAATTTACTTCTATTACCAAATCTACTTTTTTCTCTTAGTATCCTTTGTTGAAAAGCATACCTAGGTAAGCTCAGCAGCACTGAAATACCATCTCTGCATCAGCATGGCACTACTCTTAGCAAGATGGTGACGGTGGCTACACACATATGCCTTTTGTCGTTAAAGGGATAGTAAACCCACATTTTCCCCCATCATTTAAAACATCATATCCAGTTGTTTAAATCAACAAATAACACCTATTAGCCATTTTTTAAAATTTACATAAAAATTGCAATTGAAAATATATATTCTGCCAAACTCCTCTTTTCAGTTATTATGCTGCAGAATTAACAAGTTCTACCTAGGTAGAACGAAAATGGCGTCCCGCATGCGCATTTACACAAATGTACAGGGAGTGCAGAATTATTAGGCAAATGAGTATTTTGACCACATCATCCTCTTTATGCATGTTGTCTTACTCCAAGTTGTATAGGCTCGAAAGCCTACTACCAATTAAGCATATTAGGTGATGTGCATCTCTGTAATGAGAAGGGGTGTGGTCTAATTACATCAACACCCTATATCAGGTGTGCATAACTATTAGGCAACTTCCTTTTCTTTGGCAAAATGGGTCAAAAGAAGGACTTGACAGGCTCAGAAAAGTCAAAAATAGTGAGATATCTTGCAGAGGGATGCAGCACTCTTAAAATTGCAAAGCTTCTGAAGCGTGATCATCGAACAATCAAGCGTTTCATTCAAAATAGTCAACAGGGTCGCAAGAAGTGTGTGGAAAAACCAAGGCACAAAATAACTGCCCATGAACTGAGAAAAGTCAAGCGTGCAGCTGCCAAGATGCCACTTGCCACCAGTTTGGCCATATTTCAGAGCTGCAACATCACTGGAGTGCCCAAAAGCACAAGGTGTGCAATACTCAGAGACATGGCCAAGGTAAGAAAGGCTGAAAGACGACCACCACTGAACAAGACACACAAGCTGAAACGTCAAGACTGGGCCAAGAAATATCTCAAGACTGATTTTTCTAAGGTTTTATGGACTGATTAAATGAGAGTGAGTCTTGATGGGCCAGATGGATGGGCCGTGACTGGATTGGTAAAGGGCAGAGAGCTCCAGTCCGACTCAGACGCCAGCAAGGTGGAGGTGGAGTACTGGTTTGGGCTGGTATCATCAAAGATGAGCTTGTGGGGCCTTTTCGGGTTGAGGATGGAGTCAAGCTCAACTCCCAGTCCTACTGCCAGTTTCTGGAAGACACCTTCTTCAAGCAGTGGTACAGGAAGAAGTCTGCATCCTTCAAGAAAAACATGATTTTCATGCAGGACAATGCTCCATCACACGCGTCCAAGTACTCCACAGCGTGACTGGCAAGAAAGGGTATAAAAGAAGAAAATCTAATGACATGGCCTCCTTGTTCACCTGATCTGAACCCCATTGAGAACCTGTGGTCCATCATCAAATGTGAGATTTACAAGGAGGGAAAACAGTACACCTCTCTGAACAGTGTCTGGGAGGCTGTGGTTGCTGCTGCATGCAATGTTGATGGTGAACAGATCAAAACACTGACAGAATCCATGGATGGAAGGCTTTTGAGTGTCCTTGCAAAGAAAGGTGGCTACATTGGTCACTGATTTGTTTTTGTTTTGTTTTTGAATGTCAGAAATGTATATTTGTGAATGTTGAGATGTTATATTGGTTTCACTGGTAAAAATAAATAATTGAAATGAGTATATATTTGTTTTTTGTTAAGTTGCCTAATAATTATGCACAGTAATAGTCACCTGCACACACAGATATCCCCCTAAAATAGCTATAACTAAAAACAAACTAAAAACTACTTCCAAAACTATTCAGCTTTGATATTAATGAGTTTTTTTTGGGTTCATTGAGAACATGGTTGTTGTTCAATAATAAAATTAATCCTCAAAAATACAACTTGCCTAATAATTCTGCACTCCCTGTACATATTGAAAAAAGTGTGCACTGCCAAGATATGCCATTCAACACAGGCAAAATGGGTTTTAAAGAAGTCACAGCTGTTGAACATAGAAGCACAATCTAAATACCATTATAAACATTTTTGTAATATAGTCAGTACAAGGCCTCCACGTATTAACCGGCATGCGGACAAACTTCTCAACTTGAGAAGCTGTCCGCACATCTTCGATGCACGTGGGTAATCTGTTCGTCCGCTGGCCTTTATGCATCATTACACACTCCGATGAGGGTGTAATGCCCAACTAATCGCGTGAGAGAAGGGTCTGTCAATCACCCCAAGCGAGTGAGTTAAGGGGTATTTCTCTTCTCCACCCCTGCTGACCGCTGTTTCTTACATTGCAGGAAGCAGGCTCCCTGCTTCATACATGGAGCCCTTGTGATGACTCTAAATGAAACTTCAGTGACTAGTTATGTGCTGGAATAGATGTAAAATACAAGAAAAGACTTCTATAAAAGAGGTCCTCTATCCTCTGTCAGAAACAAACCATTGAAAAAAAGACAAAGTCTACCTTGTGCAACAAAATAATATTAAAGGGATAGTATAGTCAAAATTAAACTTTGATGATTCGGATAGAGGATGCAATTTTAAAGTGATGGTACATTTTTAAGAGTTGACTATTCTAATATTTATATTCTAGCACTGATAAAGTATTTTGCCTATAAATATAATATATAAATAACAGAATTTATGTTTACCTGATAAATTACTTTCTCCAACGGTGTGTCCGGTCCACGGCGTCATCCTTACTTGTGGGATATTCTCTTCCCCAACAGGAAATGGCAAAGAGCCCAGCAAAGCTGGTCACATGATCCCTCCTAGGCTCCGCCTACCCCAGTCATTCGACCGACGTTAAGGAGGAATATTTGCATAGGAGAAACCATATGATACCGTGGTGACTGTAGTTAAAGAAAATAAATTATCAGACCTGATTAAAAAACCAGGGCGGGCCGTGGACCGGACACACCGTTGGAGAAAGTAAATTATAAGGTAAACATAAATTCTGTTTTCTCCAACATAGGTGTGTCCGGTCCACGGCGTCATCCTTACTTGTGGGAACCAATACCAAAGCTTTAGGACACGGATGAAGGGAGGGAGCAAATCAGGTCACCTAAATGGAAGGCACCACGGCTTGCAAAACCTTTCTCCCAAAAATAGCCCCAGAAGAAGCAAAAGTATCAAACTTGTAAAATTTGGTAAAAGTGTGCAGTGAAGACCAAGTCGCTGCCCTACATATCTGATCAACAGAAGCCTCGTTCTTGAAGGCCCATGTGGAAGCCACAGCCCTAGTGGAATGAGCTGTGATTCTTTCAGGAGGCTGCCGTCCGGCAGTCTCGTAAGCCAATCTGATGATGCTTTTAATCCAAAAAGAGAGAGAGGTAGAAGTTGCTTTTTGACCTCTCCTTTTACCAGAACAAACAACAAACAAGGAAGATGTTTGTCTAAAATCCTTTGTAGCATCTAAATAGAATTTTAGAGCGCGAACAACATCCAAATTGTGCAACAAACGTTCCTTCTTCGAAACTGGTTTCGGACACAAAGAAGGCACGACTATCTCCTGGTTAATGTTTTTGTTAGAAACAACTTTTGGAAGAAAACCAGGTTTAGTACGTAAAACCACCTTATCTGCATGGAACACCAGATAAGGAGGAGAACACTGCAGAGCAGATAATTCTGAAACTCTTCTAGCAGAAGAAATTGCAACCAAAAACAAAACTTTCCAAGATAATAACTTAATATCAACGGAATGTAAGGGTTCAAACGGAACCCCCTGAAGAACTGAAAGAACTAAGTTGAGACTCCAAGGAGGAGTCAAAGGTTTGTAAACAGGCTTGATTCTAACCAGAGCCTGAACAAAGGCTTGAACATCTGGCACAGCTGCCAGCTTTTTGTGAAGTAACACAGACAAGGCAGAAATCTGTCCCTTCAAGGAACTTGCAGATAATCCTTTCTCCAATCCTTCTTGAAGAAAGGATAGAATCTTAGGAATCTTTACCTTGTCCCAAGGGAATCCTTTAGATTCACACCAACAGATATATTTTTTCCATATTTTGTGGTAAATTTTTCTAGTTACAGGCTTTCTGGCCTGAACAAGAGTATCAATAACAGAATCTGAGAACCCTCGTTTTGATAAGATCAAGCGTTCAATCTCCAAGCAGTCAGCTGGAGTGAGACCAGATTCGGATGTTCGAACGGACCTTGAACAAGAAGGTCTCGTCTCAAAGGTAGCTTCCATGGTGGAGCCGATGACATATTCACCAGATCTGCATACCAAGTCCTGCGTGGCCACGCAGGAGCTATCAAGATCACTGACGCCCTCTCCTGATTGATCCTGGCTACCAGCCTGGGGATGAGAGGAAACGGCGGGAATACATAAGCTAGTTTGAAGGTCCAAGGTGCTACTAGTGCATCTACTAGAGTCGCCTTGGGATCCCTGGATCTGGACCCGTAGCAAGGAACCTTGAAGTTCTGACGAGAGGCCATCAGATCCATGTCTGGAATGCCCCACAGTTGAGTAATTTGGGCAAAGATTTCCGGATGGAGTTCCCACTCCCCCGGATGTAATGTCTGACGACTCAGAAAATCCGCTTCCCAATTTTCCACTCCTGGGATGTGGATTGCAGACAGGTGGCAGGAGTGAGTCTCCGCCCATTGAATGATTTTGGTCACTTCTTCCATCGCCAGGGAACTCCTTGTTCCCCCCTGATGGTTGATGTACGCAACAGTCGTCATGTTGTCTGATTGAAACCGTATGAACTTGGCCTTTGCTAGCTGAGGCCAAGCCTTGAGAGCATTGAATATCGCTCTCAGTTCCAGAATATTTATCGGTAGAAGAGATTCTTCCCGAGACCAAAGACCCTGAGCTTTCAGGGATCCCCAGACCGCGCCCCAGCCCATCAGACTGGCGTCGGTCGTGACAATGACCCACTCTGGTCTGCGGAAGGTCATCCCTTGTGACAGGTTGTCCAGGGACAGCCACCAACGGAGTGAGTCTCTGGTCCTCTGATTTACTTGTATCTTCGGAGACAAGTCTGTATAGTCCCCATTCCACTGACTGAGCATGCACAGTTGTAATGGTCTTAGATGAATGCGCGCAAAAGGAACTATGTCCATTGCCGCTACCATCAAACCTATTACTTCCATGCACTGCGCTATGGAAGGAAGAGGAACGGAATGAAGTGTTTGACAAGAGTTTAGAAGTTTTGTTTTTCTGGCCTCTGTCAGAAAAATCCTCATTTCTAAGGAGTCTATTATTGTTCCCAAGAAGGGAACCCTTATCGACGGAGATAGAGAACTCTTTTCCACGTTCACTTTCCATCCGTGAGATCTGAGAAAGGCCAGGACTATGTCCGTGTGAGCCTTTGCTTGAGGAAGGGACGACGCTTGAATCAGAATGTCGTCCAAGTAAGGTACTACTGCAATGCCCCTTGGTCTTAGCACCGCTAGAAGGGACCCTAGTACCTTTGTGAAAATCCTTGGAGCAGTGGCTAATCCGAAAGGAAGCGCCACGAACTGGTAATGCTTGTCCAGGAATGCGAACCTTAGGAACCGATGATGTTCCTTGTGGATAGGAATATGTAGATACGCATCCTTTAAATCCACCGTGGTCATGAATTGACCTTCCTGGATGGAAGGAAGAATTGTTCGAATGGTTTCCATTTTGAACGATGGAACCTTGAGAAACTTGTTTAAGATCTTGAGATCTAAGATTGGTCTGAACGTTCCCTCTTTTTTGGGAACTATGAACAGATTGGAGTAGAACCCCATCCCTTGTTCTCCTAATGGAACAGGATGAATCACTCCCATTTTTAACAGGTCTTCTACACAATGTAAGAATGCCTGTCTCTTTATGTGGTCTGAAGACAATTGAGACCTGTGGAACCTCCCCCTTGGGGGAAGCCCCTTGAATTCCAGAAGATAACCTTGGGAGACTATTTCTAGTGCCCAAGGATCCAGAACATCTCTTGCCCAAGCCTGAGCGAAGAGAGAGAGTCTGCCCCCCACCAGATCCGGTCCCGGATCGGGGGCCAACATTTCATGCTGTCTTGGTAGCAGTGGCAGGTTTCTTGGCCTGCTTTCCCTTGTTCCAGCCTTGCATTGGTCTCCAGGCTGGCTTGGCTTGAGAAGTATTACCCTCTTGCTTAGAGGACGTAGCACTTGGGGCTGGTCCGTTTCTACGAAATGGACGAAAATTAGGTTTATTTTTGGCCTTGAAAGACCTATCCTGAGGAAGGGCGTGGCCCTTACCCCCAGTGATATCAGAGATAATCTCTTTCAAGTCAGGGCCAAACAGCGTTTTCCCCTTGAAAGGAATGTTAAGGAGTTTGTTCTTGGAAGACGCATCCGCTGACCAAGATTTCAACCAAAGCGCTCTGCGCGCCACAATAGCAAACCCAGAATTCTTCGCCGCTAACCTAGCCAATTGCAAAGTGGCGTCTAGGGTGAAAGAATTAGCCAATTTGAGAGCACGGATTCTGTCCATAATCTCCTCATAAGGAGGAGAATCACTATCGATCGCCTTTACTAGCTCATCGAACCAGAAACACGCGGCTGTAGTGACAGGGACAATGCATGAAATTGGTTGTAGAAGGTAACCTTGCTGAACAAACATCTTTTTAAGCAAACCTTCTAATTTTTTATCCATAGGATCTTTGAAAGCACAACTATCTTCTATGGGTATAGTGGTACGTTTGTTTAAAGTAGAAACCGCTCCCTCGACCTTGGGGACAGTCTGCCATAAGTCCTTTCTGGGGTCGACCATAGGAAACAATTTTTTAAATATGGGGGGAGGGACGAAAGGTATACCGGGCCTTTCCCATTCTTTATTTACAATGTCCGCCACCCGCTTGGGTATAGGAAAAGCTTCTGGGAGCCCCGGGACCTCTAGGAACTTGTCCATTTTACATAGTTTCTCTGGGATGATCAAATTCTCACAATCATCCAGAGTGGATAATACCTCCTTAAGCAGAGCGCGGAGATGTTCCAACTTAAATTTAAATGTAATCACATCGGGTTCAGCTTGTTGAGAAATTTTCCCTGAATCTGAAATTTCTCCCTCAGACAAAACCTCCCTGGCCCCCTCAGACTGGTGTAGGGGCATTTCAGAACCATTATCATCAGCGTCCTCATGCTCTTCAGTATCTAAAACAGAGCAGTCGCGCTTACGCTGATAAGTGGGCATTTTTGCTAAAATGTTTTTGATAGAATTATCCATTACAGCCGTTAATTGTTGCATAGTAAGGAGTATTGGCGCGCTAGATGTACTAGGGGCCTCCTGAGTGGGCAAGACTCGTGTAGACGAAGGAGGGAATGATGCAGTACCATGCTTACTCCCCTCACTTGAGGAATCATCTTGGGCATCATTTTCAGTGTCACATAAATCACATTTATTTAAATGAGAAGGAACCTTGGCTTCCCCACATTCAGAACACAGTCTATCTGGTAGTTCAGACATGTTAAACAGGCATAAACTTGATAACAAAGTACAAAAAACGTTTTAAAATAAAACCGTTACTGTCACTTTAAATTTTAAACTGAACACACTTTATTACTGCAATTGCGAAAAAGTATGAAGGAATTGTTCAAAATTCACCAAAATTTCACCACAGTGTCTTAAAGCCTTAAAAGTATTGCACACCAAATTTGGAAGCTTTAACCCTTAAAATACCAAATGACGCCTTCAGAAAGTCTTTTCTATGTATCAGAGCTCCTCACACATGCGACTGCATGTCATGCTTCTCAAAAACAAGTGCGCAATACCGGCGCGAAAATGAGGCTCTGCCTATGATTAGGGAAAGCCCCTAGAGAATAAGGTGTCTAAAACAGTGCCTGCCGATATTATTTTACAAAAATACCCAGATTAAATGATTCCTCAATGCTAAATATGTGTAATATATGAATCGATTTAGCCCAGAAAATGTCTACAGTCTTAATAAGCCCTTGTGAAGCCCTTATTTACTGTCTGAATAAAAATGGCTTACCGGATCCCATAGGGAAAATGACAGCTTCCAGCATTACATCGTCTTGTTAGAATGTGTCATACCTCAAGCAGCAAAAGACTGCTCACTGTTCCCCCAACTGAAGTTAATTCCTCTCAACAGTCCTGTGTGGAACAGCCATGGATTTTAGTAACGGTTGCTAAAATCATTTTCCTCTTACAAACAGAAATCTTCATCTCTTTTCTGTTTCAGAGTAAATAGTACATACCAGCACTATTTTAAAATAACAAACTCTTGATTGAATAATAAAAAACATAATTTATGCTTACCTGATAAATTCCTTTCTTCTGTTGTGTGATCAGTCCACGGGTCATCATTACTTCTGGGATATAACTCCTCCCCAACAGGAAATGCAAGAGGATTCACCCAGCAGAGCTGCATATAGCTCCTCCCCTCTACGTCAGTCCCAGTCATTCGACCAAGAATCAACGAGAAAGGAGTAACCAAGGGTGAAGTGGTGACTGGAGTATAATTTAAAAGATATTTACCTGCCTTAAAACAGGGCGGGCCGTGGACTGATCACACAACAGAAGAAAGGAATTTATCAGGTAAGCATAAATTATGTTTTCTTCTGTTATGTGTGATCAGTCCACGGGTCATCATTACTTCTGGGATACCAATACCAAAGCAAAAGTACACGGATGACGGGAGGGATAGGCAGGCTCATTATACAGAAGGAACCACTGCCTGAAGAACCTTTCTCCCAAAAATAGCCTCCGAAGAAGCAAAAGTGTCAAATTTGTAAAATTTGGAAAAAGTATGAAGCGAAGACCAAGTTGCAGCCTTGCAAATCTGTTCAACAGAGGCCTCATTCTTAAAGGCCCAAGTGGAAGCCACAGCTCTAGTGGAGTGAGTTGTAATTCTTTCAGGAGGCTGCTGTCCAGCAGTCTCATAGGCTAAACGTATTATGCTACGAAGCCAAAAAGAGAGAGAGGTAGCAGAAGCTTTTTGACCTCTCCTCTGTCCAGAATAAACGACAAACAGGGAAGAAGTTTGGCGAAAATCTTTAGTTGCCTGCAAGTAGAACTTGAGGGCACGAACTACATCCAGATTGTGTAGAAGACGTTCCTTCTTTGAAGAAGGATTTGGACACAAGGATGGAACAACAATCTCTTGATTGATATTCCTGTTAGTGACTACCTTAGGTAAGAACCCAGGTTTAGTACGCAGAACTACCTTGTCTGAGTGAAAAATCAGATAAGGAGAATCACAATGTAAGGCTGATAACTCAGAGACTCTTCGAGCCGAGGAAATAGCCATTAAAAACAGAACTTTCCAAGATAACAATTTTATATCAATGGAATGAAGGGGTTCAAACGGAACACCCTGTAAAACGTTAAGAACTAAGTTTAAACTCCATGGCGGAGCAACAGCTTTAAACACAGGCTTGATCCTAGCTAAAGCCTGACAAAAGGCCTGGACGTCTGGATTTTCTGACAGACGCCTGTGTAACAAGATGGACAGAGCTGAAATCTGTCCCTTTAATGAACTAGCTGATAGACCCTTTTCTAAACCTTCTTGTAGAAAGGACAATATCCTAGCGATCCTAACCTTACTCCAGGAGTAACCTTTGGATTCGCACCAGTATAGGTATTTACGCCATATTTTATGGTAAATCCTTCTGGTAACAGGCTTCCTAGCCTGTATCAGGGTATCAATAACCGACTCAGAAAAACCACGTTTTGATAAAATCAAGCGTTCAATTTCCAAGCAGTCAGCTTCAGAGAAGTTAGATTTTGATGTTTGAATGGACCCTGTATCAGAAGGTCCTGTCTTAGAGGTAGAGACCAAGGCGGACAGGATGACATGTCCACTAGATCTGCATACCAAGTCCTGCGTGGCCATGCAGGCGCTATTAGAATCACTGATGCTCTCTCCTGTTTGATTTTGGCAATCAATCGAGGAAGCAGCGGGAAGGGTGGAAACACATAAGCCATCCCGAAGTTCCAAGGTGCTGTCAAAGCATCTATCAGAACCGCTCCCGGATCCCTGGATCTGGACCCGTAGAGAGGAAGTTTGGCGTTCTGACGAGACGCCATGAGATCTATCTCTGGTTTGCCCCAACGTCGAAGTATTTGGGCAAAGACCTCCGGATGAAGTTCCCACTCCCCCGGATGAAAAGTCTGGCGACTCAAGAAATCCGCCTCCCAGTTCTCCACTCCCGGGATGTGGATTGCTGACAGGTGGCAAGAGTGATACTCTGCCCAGCGAATTATCTTTGATACTTCCATCATTGCTAGGGAGCTTCTTGTCCCTCCCTGATGGTTGATGTAAGCTACAGTCGTGATGTTGTCCGACTGAAACCTGATGAACCCCCGAGTTGTTAATTGGGGCCAAGCCAGAAGGGCATTGAGAACTGCTCTCAATTCCAGGATGTTTATTGGAAGGAGACTCTCCTCCTGATTCCATAGTCCCTGAGCCTTCAGAGAATTCCAGACAGCGCCCCAACCTAGTAGGCTGGCGTCTGTTGTTACAATTGTCCAGTCTGGCCTGCTGAATGGCATCCCCCTGGACAGGTGTGGCCGATAAAGCCACCATAGAAGAGAATTTCTGGTCTCTTGATTCAGATTCAGAGTAGGGGACAAATCTGAGTAATCCCCATTCCACTGACTTAGCATGCACAATTGCAGCGGTCTGAGGTGTAAGCGTGCAAAAGGTACTATGTCCATTGCCGCTACCATTAAGCCGATCACCTCCATGCATTGAGCTACTGACGGGTGTTGAATGGAATGAAGGACACGGCATGCATTTTGAAGCTTTGTTAACCTGTCTTCTGTCAGGTAAATCTTCATTTCTACAGAATCTATAAGAGTCCCCAAGAATGGAACTCTTGTGAGAGGAAAAAGAGAACTCTTCTTTTCGTTCACTTTCCATCCATGCGACCTTAGAAATGCCAGAACTAACTCTGTATGAGACTTGGCAGTTTGAAAGCTTGAAGCTTGTATTAGAATGTCGTCTAGGTACGGAGCTACCGAAATCCCTCGCGGTCTTAGTACCGCCAGAAGGGCACCCAGAACCTTTGTGAAGATTCTTGGAGCCGTAGCCAATCCGAATGGAAGAGCTACAAACTGGTAGTGCCTGTCTAAGAAGGCAAACCTTAGATACCGGTGATGATCTTTGTGAATCGGTATGTGAAGGTAAGCATCTTTTAAATCCACTGTGGTCATGTACTGACCCTTTTGGATCATGGGTAAGATTGTCCGAATAGTTTCCATTTTGAACGATGGAACTCTTAGGAATTTGTTTAGAATCTTTAAATCTAAGATTGGCCTGAAAGTTCCCTCTTTTTTGGGAACCACAAACAGGTTTGAGTAGAACCCTTGTCCTTGTTCCGACCGCGGAACCGGATGGATCACTCCCATTAATAACAGATCTTGTACACAGCGTAGAAACGCTTCTTTCTTTATCTGGTTTGTTGACAACCTTGACAGATGAAATCTCCCTCTTGGGGGAGATAATTTGAAGTCTAGAAGGTATCCCTGAGATATGATCTCTAGCGCCCAGGGATCCTGAACATCTCTTGCCCAGGCCTGGGCGAAGAGAGAAAGTCTGCCCCCCACTAGATCCGGTCCCGGATCGGGGGCTCTCGGTTCATGCTGTCTTTGGGGCAGCAGCAGGTTTCCTGGCCTGCTTGCTCTTGTTCCAGGACTGGTTAGGCTTCCAGCCTTGCCTGTAACGAGCAACAGCTCCCTCCTGTTTTGGTGCAGTGGAGGTTGATGCTGCTCCTGTTTTGAAATTCCGAAAGGGACGAAAATTAGACTGTCTAGCCTTAGCTTTGGCTTTGTCTTGAGGTAGGGCGTGGCCCTTACCTCCTGTAATGTCAGCGATAATTTCTTTCAAACCGGGCCCAAATAAAGACTGCCCCTTGAAAGGTATATTAAGTAATTTGGACTTAGAGGTAACATCAGCTGACCAGGATTTTAGCCACAGCGCCCTACGTGCCTGTATGGCGAATCCTGAGTTCTTAGCCGTAAGTTTGGTTAAATGTACTACGGCCTCCGAAATGAATGAATTAGCTAGTTTAAGGACTCTAAGCCTGTCCGTAATGTCGTCTAGCGTAGATGAACTAAGGTTCTCTTCCAGAGACTCAATCCAAAATGCTGCCGCAGCCGTAATCGGCGCGATACATGCAAGGGGTTGCAATATAAAACCTTGTTGAACAAACATTTTCTTAAGGTAACCCTCTAATTTTTTATCCATTGGATCTGAAAAAGCACAGCTATCCTCCACCGGGATAGTGGTACGCTTAGCTAAAGTAGAAACTGCTCCCTCCACCTTAGGGACCGTTTGCCATAAGTCCCGAGTGGTGGTGTCTATTGGAAACATCTTTCTAAATATTGGAGGGGGTGAAAACGGCACACCGGGTCTATCCCACTCCTTAGTAACAATTTCAGTTAGTCTCTTAGGTATAGGAAAAACGTCAGTACTCGCCGGTACCGCAAAGTATTTATCCAACCTACACAGTTTCTCTGGTATTGCAACGGTGTTACAATCATTGAGAGCTGCTAAGACCTCCCCTAGTAATACACGGAGGTTCTCCAATTTAAATTTAAAATTTGAAATATCTGAATCCAATCTGTTTGGATCAGAACCGTCACCTACAGAATGAAGCTCTCCGTCCTCATGCTCTGCAAGCTGTGACGCAGTATCAGACATGGCCCTAGTATTGTCAGCGCACTCTGTTCTCACCCCAGAGTGATCACGCTTGCCTCTTAGTTCTGGTAATTTAGACAAAACTTCAGTCATAACAGTAGCCATATCTTGTAATGTTATCTGTAATGGCCGCCCAGATGTACTAGGCGCCATAATATCACGCACCTCCCGGGCGGGAGATGCAGGTACTGCCGCGTGAGGCGAGTTAGTCGGCATAACTCTCCCCTCGCTGTTTGGTGAAATTTGTTCAAATTGTACAGATTGACTTTTATTTAAAGTAGCATCAATACAGTTAGTACATAAATTTCTATTGGGCTCCACCTTGGCATTGGAACAAATGACACAGATATCTTCCTCTGAGTCAGACATGTTTAACACACTAGCAATAAACTTGCAACTTGGTTATAATCTTTTTTAGCAAAAACGTACTGTGCCTCAAAGAGGTACTAAACGATTAAATGATTAAATGACAGTTGAAATAATGAACTGAAAAACAGTTATAGCATCAAACTTTAAAACAACACAACTTTTAGCAAAGGTTTGTTCCCATTAGAAAAATAACAATAATTAAATTTGACATAAAAATTACAGAGCAACGTTTTTATTCACAGTCAATATAAAATTCTCACAGCTCTGCTGAGAGAATCTACCTCCCTCTAAAGAAGTTTGAAGACCCCTGAGATCTGTCAGAGATGAACCGGATCATGCAGGAAATATAAGAGTAACTGACTGGAATTTTTTGATGCGTAGCAAAGAGCGCCAAAAACGGCCCCTCCCCCTCACACACAGCAGTGAAGAGAAACGAAACTGTCATAATTAAAACCAAACAACTGCCAAGTGGAAAATAATGCCCAAATATGTATTAACTCAGTACCTCAGAAATGTAAACGATTCTACATTCCAGCAAAAACGTTTAACATGATAAATACTTATTAAAAGGATTAGTGACTTTTAACAGAGTAGTTCCGGTGAAATACCATCCCCAGAATACTGAAGTGTATACATACATGACATTATAACGGTATGGCAGGATTTTCTCATCAATTCCATTCAGAAAATAAAAACTGCTACATACCTCAATGCAGATTCATCTGCCCGCTGTCCCCTGATCTGAAGCTTTTACCTCCCTCAGATGGCCGAGAACAGCAATATGATCTTAACTACTCCGGTTAAAATCATAGTAAAAAACTCTGGTAGATTCTTCCTCAAACTCTGCCAGAGAAGTAATAACACGCTCCGGTGCTATTGTAAAATAACAAACTTTTGATTGAAGTCATAAAAACTAAGTATAATCACCATAGTCCTCTCACACATCCTATCTAGTCGTTGGGTGCAAGAGAATGACTGGGACTGACGTAGAGGGGAGGAGCTATATGCAGCTCTGCTGGGTGAATCCTCTTGCATTTCCTGTTGGGGAGGAGTTATATCCCAGAAGTAATGATGACCCGTGGACTGATCACACATAACAGAAGAAACTACAGTTAAACACTAAAAAACTCTAAGCCATCTCCGTGGAGATGTTGCCTGTACAACGGCAAAGAGAATGACTGGGGTAGGCGGAGCCTAGGAGGGATCATGTGACCAGCTTTGCTGGGCTCTTTGCCATTTCCTGTTGGGGAAGAGAATATCCCACAAGTAAGGATGACGCCGTGGACCGGACACACCTATGTTGGAGAAATATATTTTAATATCACAGGGTTACCGTTCCTTTCTCCTCCCCTGCCATTACTTCCGTGTTCAATCTTCATCCCTGTGATTCAGTATAACCACCCCTACCCGCGTCACCGCTTTGACATGTCAATCATCTTCACTTTTTTTGCGCATGCGTTACAATTCCAATTCCGATGTAGAGCGCTCTCTGAAACCAATACAATAGTTAGGGCATGCGCAGATCATTGCAAGGGCGTGTTAGTAAAGAGGAGTGTCGCCGACTGGCCTGAGCTGTCACTGGTTATTCAAAAAACGTGACCGGGTAATATTAATGGCGGCCGTGGTACGGGAGGAGGATATAAGTAAGAAAATAGAATTTTCATAAATAAATATTTCTTTTTATATTACGATTTAAACAAATTCATGAATGAAACTCACATTATTTTTTTTAAACTTAAAAAAAACGCTAATTATATGTTACAATAGTTTACCATCCCTTTAAGCAATTTTCTAATTTACTCCTATTATCAATTGTTCTTTGTTCTCTTTGTATCTTTATTTTAAAATGCTGGAATGTAAGCTTAGAAGCCAGCCCAATTTTGGTTCAGCATCTGGATAGCGCTTGCTGATTAGTGTCTAAATGTAGCCATTCAATCAGCAAGCGCTATCCAGGTGCTGAACAAAAAATGGGCTGGCTCCTAGACTTACTTTCCAGCTTTTTTAAATAAAGATACCAAGAGAAAAAAGAAAAATTGATAATAGGAGTACATTAGAAAGTTGCTTAAAATTGCATGCTCTGTCTGAATCATGGACGTTTATTTTTGACTAGACTATCCCTTTAAGTCGCTAATTCCACACAATTAAGTCCGTAAAAAATAAATGTGTCAATAGTAGAAGATGGATAAATGAACCAAATAGCAGGATGAGCAAGAGATTACTGTGTCTTTGAAATCACTCAGGCCTAGATTTAGAGTTCGGCGTTAGCCGTGAAAACCAGCGTTAGAGGCTCCTAACGCTGGTTTTAGGCTACCGCCGGTATTTGGAGTCAGTGATTAAAGGGTCTAACGCTCACTTTTCAGCCGCGACTTTTCCATACCGCAGATCCCCTTACGTCAATTGCGTATCCTATCTTTTCAATGGGATCTTCCTAACGCCGGTATTTAGAGTCGTTTCTGAAGTGAGCGTTAGCGCTCTAACGACAAAACTCCAGCCGCAGGAAAATAGCAGGAGTTAAGAGCTTTCTGGGCTAACGCCGGTTCATAAAGCTCTTAACTACTGTACCCTAAAGTACACTAACACCCATAAACTACCTATGTACCCCTAAACCGAGGTCCCCCCACATCGCCGCAACTCGATTACATTTTTTTAACCCCTAATCTGCCGACCGCAACCTACGTTATACTTATGTACCCCTAATCTGCTGCCCCTAACACCGCCGACCCCTGTATTATATTTATTAACCCCTAACCTGCCCCCCACAACGTCGCCGCCAGCTACTTACAATAATTAACCCCTAATCTGCCGACCGCAAAGCGCCGCCACCTACGTTATCCTTATGTACCCCTAATCTGCTGCCCCTAACACCGCCGACCCCTATATTATATTTATTAACCCCTAATCTGCCCCCCTCAACGTCACCGACACCTGCCTACACTTATTAACCCCTAATCTGCCGAGCGTACCTGAGCGCTACTATAATAAAGTTAATAACCCCTAATCCGCCTCACTAACCCTATCATAAATAGTATTAACCCCTAATCTGCCCTCCCTAACATCGCCGACACCTAACTTCAATTATTAACCCCTAATCTGACGACCGGAGCTCACCGCTACTATAATAAATGGATTAACCCCTAAAGCTAAGTCTAACCCTAACACTAACACCCCCCTAAATTAAATATAATTTTAATCTAACGAAATTAATTAACTCTTATTAAATAAATTATTCCTATTTAAAGCTAAATACTTACCTGTAAAATAAACCCTAATATAGCTACAATATAAATTATAATTACATTGTAGCTATTTTAGGATTAATATTTATATTACAGGTAACTTTGTAATTATTTTAACCAGGTACAATAGCTATTAAATAGTTAAGAACTATTTAATAGTTACCTAGTTAAAATAATAACAAAATTACCTGTAAAATAAGTCCTAACCTAAGTTATAATTAAACCTAACACTACCCTATCAATAAATTAATTAAATAAAATACCTACAATTACCTACAATTAACCTAACACTACACTATCAATAAATAAATTAAATACAATTTCTACAAATAACTACAATAACATAAACTAACTAAAGTACCAAAAATAAAAAAGAACTAAGTTACAAAAAATAAAAAAATATTTACAAACATAAGAAAAATATTACAACAATTTTAAACTAATTACACCTACTCTAAGCCCCCTAATAAAATAACAAAGACCCCCAAAATAAAAAAATTCCCTACCCTATTCTAAATTAATAGAGTTAAAAGCTCTTTTACCTAACCAGCCCTGAACAGGGCCCTTTGCGGGGCATGCCCCAAGAAAATCAGCTCTTTTGCCTGTAAAAAAAAAACATACAATACCCCCCCCCCCCAACATTACAACCCACCACCCACATACCCCTAATCTAACCCAAACCCCCCTTAAATAAACCTAACACTAAGCCCCTGAAGATCTTCCTACCTTGTCTTCACCATCCAGGTATCACCGATCCGTCCTGGCATCCGGTGCTGAAGAGGTCCAGAAGAGGCTCCAAAGTCTTCCTCCTATCCGGCAAGAAGAGGACATCCGGACCGGCAAACATCTTCTCCAAGCGGCATCTTCGATCTTCTTCCATCCGGTGCGGAGCGGGTCCATCTTGAAGCAGCCGACGCGGATCCATCCTCTTCTTCCGGCGTCTCCCGACGAATGACGGTTCCTTTAAGGGACGTCATCCAAGATGGCGTCCCTCGAATTCCGATTGGATCAGCCAATAGGATTGAACTTGATTCTGATTGGCTGATTCCATCAGCCAATCAGAATATTCCTACCTTAATTCCGATTGGCTGATAGAATACTATCAGCCAATCGGAATTCGAGGGACGCCATCTTGGATGACGTCCCTTAAAGGAACCGTCATTCGTCGGGAGACGCCGGAAGAAGAGGATGGATCCGCATCGGCTGCTTCAAGATGGACCCGCTCCGCACCAGATGGAAGAAGATCGAAGATGCCGCTTGGAGAAGATGTTTGCCGGTCCGGATGTCCTCTTCTTGCCGGATAGGAGGAAGACTTTGGAGCCTCTTCTGGACCTCTTCAGCACCGGATGCCAGGACGGATCGGTGATACCTGGATGGTGAAGACAAGGTAGGAAGATCTTCAGGGGCTTAGTGTTAGGTTTATTTAAGGGGGGTTTGGGTTAGATTAGGGGTATGTGGGTGGTGGGTTGTAATGTTGGGGGGGGTATTGTATGTTTTTTTTTACAGGCAAAAGAGCTGATTTTCTTGGGGCATGCCCCGCAAAGGGCCCTGTTCAGGGCTGGTAAGGTAAAAGAGCTTTTAACTCTATTAATTTAGAATAGGGTAGGGAATTTTTTTATTTTGGGGGTCTTTGTTATTTTATTAGGGGGCTTAGAGTAGGTGTAATTAGTTTAAAATTGTTGTAATATTTTTCTTATGTTTGTAAATATTTTTTTATTTTTTGTAACTTAGTTCTTTTTTATTTTTGGTACTTTAGTTAGTTTATGTAATTGTAGTTATTTGTAGCAATTGTATTTAATTTATTTATTGATAGTGTAGTGTTAGGTTAATTGTAGGTAATTGTAGGTATTTTATTTAATTAATTTATTGATAGGGTAGTGTTAGGTTTAATTATAACTTAGGTTAGGATTTATTTTACAGGTAATTTTGTAATTATTTTAACTAGGTAGCTATTAAATAGTTATTAACTATTTAATAGCTATTGTACCTGGTTAAAATAAATACAAAGTTACCTGTAAAATAAATATTAATCCTAAAAACAGAATTTATGTTTACCTGATAAATTACTTTCTCCAACGGTGTGTCCGGTCCACGGCGTCATCCTTACTTGTGGGATATTCTCTTCCCCAACAGGAAATGGCAAAGAGCCCAGCAAAGCTGGTCACATGATCCCTCCTAGGCTCCGCCTTCCCCAGTCATTCGACCGACGTAAAGGAGGAATATTTGCATAGGAGAAATCATATGATACCGTGGTGACTGTAGTTAGAGAAAATAAATCATCAGACCTGATTAAAAAACCAGGGCGGGCCGTGGACCGGACACACCGTTGGAGAAAGTAATTTATCAGGTAAACATAAATTCTGTTTTCTCCAACATAGGTGTGTCCGGTCCACGGCGTCATCCTTACTTGTGGGAACCAGTACCAAAGCTTTAGGACACGGATGATGGGAGGGAGCAAATCAGGTCACCTAGATGGAAGGCACCACGGCTTGCAAAACCTTTCTCCCAAAAATAGCCTCAGAAGAAGCAAAAGTATCAAATTTGTAAAATTTGGTAAAAGTGTGCAGTGAAGACCAAGTCGCTGCCTTACATATCTGATCAACAGAAGCCTCGTTCTTGAAGGCCCATGTGGAAGCCACGGCCCTAGTGGAATGAGCTGTGATTCTTTCAGGAGGCTGCCGTCCGGCAGTCTTATAAGCCAATCTGATGATGCTTTTAAGCCAAAAAGAGAGAGAGGTAGAAGTTGCTTTTTGACCTCTCCTTTTACCAGAATAAACAACAAACAAGGAAGATGTTTGTCTGAAATCCTTTGTAGCCTCTAAATAGAATTTTAGAGCACGAACTACATCCAAATTGTGCAACAAACGTTCCTTCTTTGAAACTGGATTCGGACACAAAGAAGGCACGACTATCTCCTGGCTAATATTTTTGTTAGAAACAACTTTCGGAAGAAAACCAGGTTTAGTACGCAAAACCACCTTATCTGCATGGAACACCAGATAAGGAGGAGAACACTGCAGAGCAGATAACTCTGAAACTCTTCTAGCAGAAGAAATTGCAACCAAAAACAAAACTTTCCAAGATAATAACTTGATATCAACGGAATGTAGGGGTTCAAACGGAACCCCCTGAAGAACTGAAAGAACTAAATTGAGACTCCAAGGAGGAGTCAAAGGTTTGTAAACAGGCTTGATTCTAACCAGAGCCTGAACAAAAGCTTGAACATCTGGCACAGCCGCCAGCTTTTTGTGAAGTAAAACAGATAAAGCAGAAATCTGTCCCTTCAAAGAACTTGCAGATAATCCTTTCTCCAAACCTTCTTGAAGAAAGGATAGAATCTTAGGAATTTTTATCTTGTTCCATGGGAATCCTTTAGATTCACACCAACAGATATATTTTTTCCATATTTTATGGTAGATTTTTCTAGTTACAGGCTTTCTAGCCTGAACAAGAGTATCAATGACAGAATCTGAGAACCCTCGCTTTGATAAAATCAAGCGTTCAATCTCCAAGCAGTCAGTTGGAGTGAGGCCAGATTCGGATGTTCGAACGGACCTTGAACAAGAAGGTCCTGTCTCAAAGGTAGCTTCCATGGTGGAGCCGATGACATATTCACCAGATCTGCATACCAAGTCCTGCGTGGCCACGCAGGAGCTATCAAGATCACCGATACCCTCTCCTCTTTGATCCTGGCTACCAGTCTGGGAATGAGAGGAAACGGTGGGAACACATAAGCTAGGTTGAAGCTCCAAGGTGCTACTAGTGCATCCACTAGAGTCGCCTTGGGATCCCTGGATCTGGACCCGTAGCAAGGAACCTTGAAGTTCTGACGAGACGCCATCAGATCCATGTCTGGAATGCCCCACAATTGAATTATTTGGGCAAAGATTTCCGGATGGAGTTCCCACTCCCCCGGATGAAATGTCTGACGACTCAGAAAATCCGCTTCCCAATTTTCCACTCCTGGGATGTGGATTGCAGACAAGTGGCAGGAGTGAGTCTCCGCCCATTGAATTATTTTGGTCACTTCTTCCATCGCCAGGGAACTCCTTGTTCCCCCCTGATGGTTGATATACGCAACAGTCGTCATGTTGTCTGATTGAAACCGTATGAATTTGGCCTTTGCTAGCTGAGGCCAAGCCTTGAGAGCATTGAATATCGCTCTCAGTTCCAGAATATTTATCGGGAGAAGAGATTCTTCCCGAGACCAAAGACCCTGAGCTTTCAGGGGTTCCCAGACCGCGCCCCAGCCCACCAGACTGGCGTCGGTCGTGACAATGACCCACTCTGGTCTGCGGAAGCTCATCCCTTGTGACAGGTTGTCCAGGGTCAGCCACCAACGGAGTGAATCTCTGGTCCTCTGATCTACTTGTATCGTCGGAGACAAGTCTGTATAATCCCCATTCCACTGACTGAGCATGCACAGTTGTAATGGTCTTAGATGAATTCGCGCAAAAGGAACTATGTCCATTGCCGCGACCATCAAACCTATTACTTCCATGCACTGCGCTATGGAAGGAAGAAGAACAGAATGAAGTACTTGACAAGAGCTTAGAAGTTTTGATTTTCTGGCCTCTGTCAGAAAAATCCTCATTTCTAAGGAGTCTATTATTGTTCCCAAGAAGGGAACTCTTGTTGACGGAGATAGAGAACTTTTTTCTACGTTCACTTTCCACCCGTGAGATCTGAGAAAGGCCAGGACAATGTCCGTATGAGCCTTTGCTTGTGGTAGAGACGACGCTTGAATCAGTATGTCGTCCAAGTAAGGTACTACTGCAATGCCCCTTGGTCTTAGCACCGCTAGAAGGGACCCTAGTACCTTTGTGAAAATTCTTGGAGCAGTGGCTAATCCGAATGGAAGTGCCACAAACTGGTAATGCTTGTCCAGAAAGGCGAACCTTAGGAACCGATGATGTTCCTTGTGGATAGGAATATGTAGATACGCATCCTTTAAATCCACCGTGGTCATGAATTGACCTTCCTGGATGGTAGGAAGAATTGTCCGAATGGTTTCCATTTTGAACGAAGGAACCTTGAGAAATTTGTTTAGGATCTTGAGATCTAAGATTGGTCTGAATGTTCCCTCTTTTTTGGGAACTATGAACAGATTGGAGTAGAATCCCATCCCTTGTTCTCCTAATGGAACAGGATGAATCACTCCCATTTTTAACAGGTCTTCTACACAATGTAAGAATGCCTGTCTTTTTATGTGGTCTGAAGACAATTGAGACCTGTGGAACCTCCCCCTTGGGGGTAGCTCCTTGAATTCCAGAAGATAACCTTGGGAGACTATTTCTAGCGCCCAAGGATCCAGAACATCTCTTGCCCAAGCCTGAGCGAAGAGAGAAAGTCTGCCCCCCACCAGATCCGGTCCCGGATCGGGGGCCAACATCTCATGCTGTCTTGGTAGCAGTGGCAGGTTTCTTGGCCTGCTTACCTTTGTTCCAGCCTTGCATTGGCCTCCAGGCTGGCTTGGTTTGAGAAGTATTACCCTCTTGCTTAGAGGATGTAGAACTTGAAGCTGGTCCGTTTCTGCGAAAGGGACGAAAATTTGGTTTATTTTTAGCCTTAAAAGACCTATCCTGAGGAAGGGCGTGGCCCTTACCCCCAGTGATATCTGAAATAATCTCTTTCAAGTCAGGGCCAAACAGCGTTTTCCCCTTGAAAGGTATGTTAAGCAATTTGTTCTTGGAGGACGCATCCGCTGACCAAGACTTTAGCCAAAGCGCTCTGCGCGCCACAATAGCAAACCCTGAATTTTTCGCCGCTAATCTAGCTAATTGCAAAGTGGCGTCTAAGGTAAAAGAGTTAGCCAACTTAAGTGCTTGAACTCTGCCCATAACCTCCTCATAAGAGGATGCTTGATTGAGCGACTTTTCTAGTTCCTCGAACCAGAAACACGCTGCTGTAGTGACAGGAACAATGCATGAAATTGGTTGTAGAAGGTAACCTTGCTGAACAAACATCTTTTTAAGCAAACCCTCTAATTTTTTGTCCATAGGATCTTTAAAAGCACAACTATCTTCTATAGGGATAGTGGTGCGTTTGTTTAGAGTAGAAACCGCCCCCTCGACCTTGGGGACTGTCTGCCATAAGTCCTTCCTGGGGTCGACCATAGGAAATAATTTCTTAAATATAGGGGGAGGGACAAAAGGTATGCCGGGCCTTTCCCATTCTTTATTTACAATGTCCGCCACCCGCTTGGGTATAGGAAAAGCTTCGGGGGGCACCGGGACCTCTAGGAACCTGTCCATTTTACATAATTTCTCTGGAATTACCAAATTGTCACAATCATCCAGAGTAGATAACACCTCCTTAAGCAGAGCGCGGAGATGTTCCAATTTAAATTTAAATGTAATAACATCAGGTTCAGCTTGTTGAGAAATTTTTCCTGAATCTGAAATTTCTCCCTCAGACAAAACCTCCCTAGCCCCTTCAGACTAGTGTAAGGGCATGTCAGAACCATTATCATCAGCGTCCTCATGCTCTTCAGTATCTAAAACAGAGCAGTCGCGCTTTCGCTGATAAGTGGGCATTTTGGCTAAAATGTTTTTAATAGAATTATCCATTACAGCCGTTAATTGTTGCATAGTAAGGAGGATTGGCGCACTAGATGTACTAGGGGCCTCCTGAGTGGGCAAGACTGGTGTAGACATAGAAGGGGATGATGCAGTACCATGCTTACTCCCCTCACTTAAGGAATCGTTTTGGGCAACATTATTATCAGTGGTATCATTGTCCCTACTTTGTTTGTCACAATTATCACATATGTTTAAATGGATAGGAACCTTGGCTTCCGAACATACAGAACATCGTCTATCTGAAAGTTCAGACATGTTAATAGGCATAAACTTGGTAACAAAGCACAAAAAACGTTTTAAAATAAAACCGTTACTGTCTCTTTAAATTTTAAACGGAACACACTTTTTTACTGAATATACGCAAAAGTATGAAGGAAATGTTCAAAATTCACCAAAATTTCACCACAGTGTCATAAAGCCTTAAAAGTATTGCACACCAAATTTGAAAGCTTTAACTCTTAAAATAACGGAACCGGAGCCGTTTTTACATTTAACCCCTATACAGTCCCTGGTATCTGCTTTGCTGAGACCCAACCAAGCCCAGAGGGGAATACGATACCAAATGACGCCTTCAATAAGCTTTTTCAGTGGATCCGAGCTCCTCACACATGCATCTGCATGCCTTGCTTCTCAAAAACAACTGCGCATTAGTGGCGCGAAAATGAGGCTCTGCCTATGACTAGAAAAGGCCCCCAGTGAAAAAGGTGTCCAATACAGTGCCTGTCCGTTTTTTTTTTAACAATTTGCCAAGATTAAAATAACTCTCCTAAGTTATAAACCATTAAACATGCTTATATAGTAATCGTTTTGGCCCAGAAAAATGTCTACCAGTCTTTAAAGCCCTTGTGAAGCCCTTGTATTCTTATATTGAAAATTAAGAAAATGGCTTACCGGATCCCATAGGGAAAATGACAGCTTCCAGCATTACCAAGTCTTGTTAGAAATGTGTCATACCTCAAGCAGCCAAAGTCTGCTCACTGTTTCCCCCAACTGAAGTTAATTCCTCTCAACAGTCCTGTGTGGAAACAGCCATCGATTTTAGTAACGGTTGCTAAAATCATTTTCCTCTTACAAACAGAAATCTTCATCTCTTTTCTGTTTCAGAGTAAATAGTACATACCAGCACTATTTTAAAATAACAAACTCTTGATTGAAGAATAAAAACTACATTTAAACACCAAAAAACTCTGAGCCATCTCCGTGGAGATGTTGCCTGTGCAACGGCAAAGAGAATGACTGGGGAAGGCGGAGCCTAGGAGGGATCATGTGACCAGCTTTGCTGGGCTCTTTGCCATTTCCTGTTGGGGAAGAGAATATCCCACAAGTAAGGATGACGCCGTGGACCGGACACACCTATGTTGGAGAAATAGCTACAATATAATTATAATTTATATTGTAGCTATATTAGGATGTATTTTACAGGTAAGTATTTAGCTTTAAATAGGAATAATTTATTTAATAAGAGTTAATTAATTTAGTTAGATTTAAATTATATTTAAGTTAGGGGGGTGTTAGTGTTAGGGTTAGACTTAGCTTTAGGGGTTAATCCATTTATTATAGTAGCGATGAGCTCCGGTCGTCAGATTAGGGGTTAATAATTGAAGTTAGGTGTCGGCGATGTTAGGGAGGGCAGATTAGGGGTTAATACTATTTATGATAGGGTTAGTGAGGCGGATTAGGGGTTAATAACTTTATTATAGTAGCGCTCAGGTCCGCTCTGCAGATTAGGGGTTAATTATTGTAAGTAGCTGGTGGCGACGTTGTGGGGGGCAGGTTAGGGGTTAATAAATATAATATAGGGGTCGGCGGTGTTAGGGGCAGCAGATTAGGGGTACATAGGGATAATGTAAGTTGCGGCGGTTTACGGAGCGGAAGATTAGGGGTTAATAATATAATGCAGGGGTCAGCGATAGCGGGGGCGGCAGATTAGGGGTTAATAAGTGTAAGGTTAGGGGTGTTTAGACTCGGGGTACATGTTAGAGTGTTAGGTGCAGACGTAGGAAGTGTTTCCCCATAGGAAACAATGGGGCTGCGTTAGGAGCTGAACGCTGCTTTTTTGCAGGTGTTAGGTTTTTTTTCAGCTCAAACAGCCCCATTGTTTCCTATGGGAGAATCGTGCACGAGCACGTTTTTGAGGCTGGCCGCGTCCGTAAGCAACTCTGGTATCGAGAGTTGCATTTGCGGTAAAAATGCTCTACGCTCCATTTTTGGAGCCTAACGCAGCATTTTTTTGAACTCTCGATACCAGAGTTAATTTTATGGTGCGGCCAGAAAAAAGCCCGCGGAGCGTTAACAGCCCATCTACCGCCAAACTCCAAATCTAGGCCCTAGTGTGGTAGATAGTGAGTGTTAATTCAATTGAGAACAACATATACAAAAAGCAAGTAAAAATGTTCCATATCAGCTGAGATGCTGCTCCTTAATGTGGATACTAATTACTGTTGCTATCGAATGTCCACAATGGCAATGGGGAAAATAAATCCCTTTGTGCAATTAGAGGAAACAGTACCTGCCAAAATATGATATGTCTGTGTTTGTAAGCCGGCTCAGCGCACTCACCGATCTGTCCTTTCGAAGTCCAGGCTCCGTTACAGATGCTGTCAATCGACTGCCCCGCAACTCAACTGCTGCTTGTCTTTCCTTTATTCTCCAGTCGTCCCTGCGAAGACCAGGCTTCGTCACAGTGGGTCCCGGTAAAGAAACGCTGCACCGATGTGCAGCCGCTAGCTTCTCTGGAGCCGTCAAACCGGAAATGACCGCAATACTCTGTGAACCAATGGGGGAGCTGGAAACAGGAGGTGCGTCCGTGGGCTTGTGCGTCTGGGCCAATGCAAATCTCCAAATCTTAATGTTGTGAATTGTCTCACCAAAAAGCCGACTCCACGGCTTGCCACTTAGGAAGTGTTGCTGCTCGTAAGGGCATTAGACATCCAACCAAAAAGAAAGAGCAATGAGCAGCAACGATGAAGTAAAATAAAACGTAGCTTTTATTGATGCAAAGGCATTAAAAAGTTCATGGAGGTGCAAAGATACAAATGAAATATGACAGTATACGCGTTTCGGCGTTGTGCCGTAATCACTACTGCTAAAGAACACTCAATGAGCTTAACTTAAAAAGGGTGTGTAAACCCCCTATTGGTTAAAACATATTCAAATAAGGATACTCCTTCATGACATCACACAATTGTATCTAATGAGACACTGAACCTGTCAGAATAATTGTCTAACACAACAAACAATAATAAGATCAACCCTAGGTCCTAGAGCTCTTATGTTGCTATATATATGTATACACACAACCATCCTGTTGCAATAATGAACATTCATTTATGGAAAGGTGTATAGAACAAAATAAGCAAAATAGACATCAATCCTGCATATACAAATCTTGATAGATTTTGTTATAGTAAACACAGGTGGATGGGGCCCAAGATTAGAAATGCTGCAGCATGAGAAGGACATACATGAATATGAATATATAAATATCCATGCTGACTATTAGATATAAAAATGAGTCATAGCAACAAAAATATAAATTGGGCAATCATTGTCTATCACATACACAGTATGTGTGTGCTCTGAAGGACTATAACTGAATGTAATAGAACCGAAACCTTTATGTATATAAGTGGTAAAATGAAATAAAGATATATGTATAATGATACCACTAAAAGAGGAATACTCCGCAGACAGCAAAACTGGGTGTATAGTATATAGGATAATGTCCCTATATTAGATGGATCATTCCCAATAATTGATTAAATCATACTCAGCATTGAGGCCAAGTGGTAATTTGGTGGAAAGTTTAAAAATCCAAAGCATCTCACGCTTTTCAAGGAGCTTTTGTCTATCCCCACCCCTTTTAGGAGTGGGTATATGATCTATAGCTTGCCACTTGAAAGAGGCATCATCTTTGTTGTGTTTGGTACAGAAGTGTTGGACTATAGGCGAGGATGATTTCCCCACTCTAATGGTGGATAAGTGTTCCCTGATACGAGACCTTATGTCCCGTGTCGTAAGCCCTACGTACTGAACCTTGCACAAAGTGCAAGTTATGAGATATATTACAAACTGAGATGTACAGTTTAGACAAAAGTTTATCTCATATGTACGTTGTGTGACACAGGACGTGAATGTGTCAGATGTATTTATGTAGTCACACGGTTTACACCTACTACCACACCTGAACATACCCTTGTGGGTGAGCCATGAGCTCATTGTTGCCCGAGGGTGGCTCAAAACAGTAGGTGATAGGTAATTGCCAAGAATTTTATTCCGGCGATAAGAACACCTCATCCCTTTAGCCACACAGTTGGTGAGTTTATCGTCTGCTACAAGGAGTTTGAAATGTTTTTTAACAATACTACATACTTCATTATAGTCAGTACTATAATCGGTCACAAACGTTACTTTGTTGGTATTGAATATTGTTTTTTTGTTATTTACAGTTTTTTTCTCATGTAACATGGGTGTGCGATCCATACACTGTACCTCCCTAGCTGCCCTATTTATGACTTTTTTCGGGTACCCCCCATTTTTCAAACGATCTACAAGATCTGTTTGATGTTCCATGTACACTTTTTCTGTCGAGCAATTTCTCTTTGCTCTTATCATCTGGCCCTTGGCTATGGAGTATAATACACTTTTGGGGTGGCAACTTTTAGCGTGTAGAACCGCATTGCCTGAAATAGGCTTTCTATAAATGCATGTCTCAATTTTACCTGTAGTTTTGCCACAGAGAGTTATATCCAGAAAATTGATGGTATCCCTGTGTATTTCATGGGTGAATTTTAAATTTAGATCATTTTTGTTGATGTAAGCCAAAAAATTGATCAAATCTCCAGCATTGCCTTGCCAAATTAACAGCAGGTCGTCAATGAAGCGACTTTATCTCATTTTACCACTTATATACATAAAGGTTTCGGTTCTATTACATTCAGTTATAGTCCTTCAGAGCACACACATACTGTGTATGTGATAGACAATGATTGCCCAATTTATATTTTTGTTGCTATGACTCATTTTTATATCTAATAGTCAGCATGGATATTTATATATTCATATTCATGTATGTCCTTCTTATGCTGCAGCATTTCTAATCTTGGGCCCCATCCACCTGTGTTTACTATAACAAAATCTATCAAGATTTGTATATGCAGGATTGATGTCTATTTTGCTTATTTTGTTCTATACACCTTTCCATAAATGAATGTTCATTATTGCAACAGGATGGTTGTGTGTATACATATATATAGCAACATAAGAGCTCTAGGACCTAGGGTTGATCTTATTATTGTTTGTTGTGTTAGACAATTATTCTGACAGGTTCAGTGTCTCATTAGATACAATTGTGTGATGTCATGAAGGAGTATCCTTATTTGAATATGTTTTAACCAATAGGGGGTTTACACACCCTTTTTAAGTTAAGCTCATTGAGTGTTCTTTAGCAGTAGTGATTACGGCACAACGCCGAAACGCGTATACTGTCATATTTCATTTGTATCTTTGCACCTCCATGAACTTTTTAATGCCTTTGCATCAATAAAAGCTACGTTTTATTTTACTTCATCGTTGCTGCTCATTGCTCTTTCTTTTTGGTTGAATAGTAGAAGATGGTACATATATAAAACCATAAATTTAATCACACTGTTAAAAATCGCTATAAACAAAATGATCTAATCATCAATGTAGTATCTGTATAAACAATGCATTAAGTTCACACTCATAATAATTACATAAAATTCACACTCATAAAAACATAATTCATAGCAAATAAAAGTCCATCATATCGCTTCAACAATGTCCATGACAATGAAGCAGTTAGCGTGCAATCAGCAGGAGACCGGAGAAGTTCCCGTATCTGTATGAACTGTCATTGGTTCCTTTCATGGTGTGTTTGGGGGATATCCTCTTTCGTGGCCAGTTACTTGAACAGAATAGTGCCTCCTTGGTGTGCTTTACACAGAGAACAGGGAAAGAAACAGGCGACAGAAATGGAGGATCTCCGGTCTCTGTGTAAAGCACACCAAGGAGGCACTATAATCGGTCACAGTTCGTTCAAGTAACTGGCTACAAAAGAGGATATCCCCCAAACACACCACAAAAGGAACCGATGACAGTTCATACAGATACGGGAACTTCTCCGGTCTCCTGCTGATTGCACGCTAACTGCTTTATTGTCATGGACATTGTTGAAGCGATATGATGGACTTTTATTTGCTATGAATTATGTTTTTATGAGTGTGAATTTTATGTAATTATTATGAGTGTGAACTTAATGCATTGTTTGTACAGATACTACATTGATGTTTAGATCATTTTGTTTATAGCGATTTTTAACAGTGTGATTAAATATAGGGTTTTATATATGTACCACCTTCTACTAACTTCTACTATTGACACATTCATTTTTTACAGACTTAATTGTGTGGATTTCGCAACTTAATATTATTTTGCTGTGCAAGATAGACTTTGTCTTTTTTCCAATCGTTTTGATGACTGTAAATGAGCAAGAGACCCAAAGCTAACATGGTGAAAGCCCACACACGCACATGTACTGTATTTGCCTCCTGCACATATTTCAAACGAAACAAGTCACTTTTAGATCTTTCAAAGGTACATCAAATGCAGTTAAGGTAAACTAAATGTAGTTAAAATAAACTAAATGTAGTTAAGGTACAGTAAATGCTGTTAAGGTAAACTAAATGCTGTTAAGGTAAACTAAATGCAGTTAAGGTACAGTAAATGCTGTTAAGGTAAACTAAATGCAGTTAAGGTAAACTAAATGTAGTTAAGGTACAGTAAATGCTGTTAAGGTAAACTAAAAGCAGTTAAGGTAAACTAAAAGCAGTTAAGGTAAACTAAATGCAGTTAAGGTACAGTAAATGCAGTTAAGGTAAACTAAAAGCAGTTAAGGTACACTAAATGCAGTTAAGGTAAACTAAATGTAGTTAAGGTACAGTAAATGCAGTTAAGGTAAACTAAAAGCAGTTAAGGTACACTAAATGCAGTTAAGGTAAACTAAATGTAGTTAAGGTACAGTAAATGCAGTTAAGGTAAACTAAAAGCAGTTAAGGTAAACTAAATGCAGTTAAGGTACACTAAATGCTGTTAAGGTAAACTAAATGCAGTTAAGGTAAACTAAATGCAGTTAAGGTACACTAAATGCTGTTAAGGTAAACTAAATGCAGTTAAGGTAAACTAAAAGCAGTTAAGGTACACTAAATGCAGTTAAGGTAAACTAAATGTAGTTAAGGTACAGTAAATGCAGTTAAGGTAAACTAAATGCAGTTAAGGTAAACTAAATGCAGTTACGGTACAGTAAATGAAGTTAAGGTAAACTAAATGCTGTTAAGGTAAACTAAATGCAGTTAAGGTAAACTAAATGCAGTTAAGGTACACTAAATGCTGTTAAGGTAAACTAAATGCAGTTAAGGTAAACTAAATGCAGTTAAGGTACACTAAATGCAGTTAAGGTAAACTAAATGCAGTTAAGGTACACTAAATGCAGTTAAGGTAAACTAAATGTAGTTAAGGTACACTAAATGCAGTTAAGGTAAACTAAATGCAGTTAAGGTAAACTAAATGCAGTTAAGTTAAACTAAATGCTGTTAAGGTAAACTAAATGCAGTTAAGTTACACTAAATGCAGTTACGGTACACTAAATGCAGTTACGGTACACTAAATGAAGTTATGGTAAACTAAAAGCAGTTAAGGTAAACTTAATGCAGTTAAGGTACACTAAATGCAGTTAAGGTACACTAAATGCAGTTAAGGTAAACTAAATGCAGTTAAGGTAAACTAAATGCAGTTAAGGTACAGTAAATGCAGTTAAGGTAAACTAAATGCAGTTATGGTATACTAAATGCAGTTAAGGTACAGTAAATGCAGTTAAGGTAAACTAAATGCAGTTAAGGTACACTAAATGCTGTTAAGGTACACTAAATGCTGTTAAGGTAAACTAAATGCTGTTAAGGTAAACTAAATGCTATTAAGGTAAACTAAATGCTGTTAAGGTAAACTAAATGCAGTTAAGGTAAACTAAATGCAGTTAAGGTACACTAAATGCAGTTAAGGTACACTAAATGCTGTTGAGGTAAACTAAAACCAGTTAAGGTACACTAAATGCAGTTAAGGTAAACTAAATGCAGTTAAGGTACACTAAATGCTGTTAAGGTAAACTAAATGCAGTTAAGGTAAACTAAATGCAGTTAAGGTACACTAAATGCAGTTAAGGTACACTAAATGCAGTTAAGGTAAACTAAATGCAGTTAAGTTACACTAAATGCAGTTACGGTACACTAAATGCAGTTACGGTACACTAAATGAAGTTATGGTAAACTAAAAGCAGTTAAGGTAAACTTAATGCAGTTAAGGTACACTAAATGCAGTTAATGTAAACTAAATGCAGTTAAGGTAAACTAAATGCAGTTAAGGTACAGTAAATGCAGTTAAGGTAAACTAAATGCAGTTAAGGTAAACTAAATGCAGTTAAGGTACAGTAAATGCAGTTAAGGTAAACTAAATGCAGTTAAGGTACACTAAATGCTGTTAAGGTACACTAAATGCTGTTAAGGTAAACTAAATGCAGTTAAGGTAAACTAAATGCAGTTAAGGTACACTAAATGCTGTTAAGGTAAACTAAATGCAGTTAAGGTAAACTAAATGCAGTTAAGGTACACTAAATGCAGTTAAGGTAAACTAAATGCAGTTAAGGTACACTAAATGCAGTTAAGGTACACTAAATGCTGTTAAGGTAAACTAAATGCAGTTAAGGTAAACTAAATGCAGTTAAGGTAAACTAAATGCAGTTAAGGTACACTAAATGCTGTTAAGGTAAACTAAATGCAGTTAAGGTACAGTAAATGCAGTTAAGGTACAGTAAATGCAGTTAAGGTAAACTAAATGCAGTTAAGGTACACTAAATGCTGTTAAGGTACACTAAATGCTGTTAAGGTAAACTAAATGCTGTTAAGGTAAACTAAATGCTATTAAGGTAAACTAAATGCTGTTAAGGTAAACTAAATGCAGTTAAGGTACACTAAATGCTGTTGAGGTAAACTAAATGCAGTTAAGGTAAACTAAATGCTGTTAAGGTAAACTAAATGCAGTTAAGGTAAACTAAATGCAGTTAAGGTAAACTAAATGCTGTTAAGGTAAACTAAATGCAGTTAAGGTACACTAAATGCAGTTAAGGTACACTGAATGCAGTTAAGGTAAACTAAATGCAGTTAAGGTAAACTAAATGCAGTTAAGTTACACTAAATGCAGTTACGGTACACTAAATGCAGTTACGGTACACTAAATGAAGTTATGGTAAACTAAAAGCAGTTAAGGTAAACTTAATGCAGTTAAGGTACACTAAATGCAGTTAATGTAAACTAAATGCAGTTAAGGTAAACTAAATGCAGTTAAGGTACAGTAAATGCAGTTAAGGTAAACTAAATGCAGTTAAGGTAAACTAAATGCAGTTAAGGTACAGTAAATGCAGTTAAGGTAAACTAAATGCAGTTAAGGTACAGTAAATGCAGTTAAGGTACACTAAATGCTGTTAAGGTAAACTAAATGCAGTTAAGGTAAACTAAATGCAGTTAAGGTACACTAAATGCAGTTAAGGTAAACTAAATGCAGTTAAGGTACACTAAATGCAGTTAAGGTACACTAAATGCTGTTAAGGTAAACTAAATGCAGTTAAGGTAAACTAAATGCTGTTAAGGTAAACTAAATGCAGTTAAGGTAAACTAAATGCAGTTAAGGTACACTAAATGCTGTTAAGGTAAACTAAATGCAGTTAAGGTACACTAAATGCAGTTAAGGTACAGTAAATGCAGTTAAGGTAAACTAAATGCAGTTAAGGTACACTAAATGCTGTTAAGGTACACTAAATGCTGTTAAGGTAAACTAAATGCTGTTAAGGTAAACTAAATGCTATTAAGGTAAACTAAATGCTGTTAAGGTAAACTAAATGCAGTTAAGGTAAACTAAATGCAGTTAAGGTACACTAAATGCTGTTGATGTAAACTAAATGCAGTTAAGGTAAACTAAATGCTGTTAAGGTAAACTAAATGCAGTTAAGGTAAACTAAATGCTGTTAAGGTAAACTAAATGCAGTTAAGGTACACTAAATGCAGTTAAGGTACACTAAATGCAGTTAAGGTAAACTAAATGCAGTTAAGGTACACTAAATGCAGTTAAGGTAAACTAAATGCAGTTAAGGTACACTAAATGTAGTTAAGGTACACTAAATGTAGTTAAGGTAAACTAAATGCAGTTAAGGTAAACTAAATGCAGTTAAGGTAAACTAAATGTAGTTAAGGTAAACTAAATGTAGTTAAGGTACAGTAAATGCAGTTAAGGTAAACTAAATGCAGTTAAGGTAAACTAAATGCAGTTAAGGTAAACTAAATGTAGTTAAGGTACAGTAAATGCAGTTAAGGTAAACTAAATGTAGTTAAGGTACAGTAAATGCAGTTAAGGTACACTAAATGCAGTTAAGGTAAACTAAATGCAGATAAAGGCACATGAAAGCCAAAATGTTTCATTCATGATTTAGATAGAGCATGCAATTTTAAACAACTTTCTAATTTATTTCTATTCTCTAATTTGCTTAATTCTTTTGATATAATTTGCTAAAAAGCATATCTAGATAGGCTCAGTAGCTCCTGATTGGTAGATGCACATAGATGCCTCGTGTGATTGGCTCACCCATGTGCATTTCTATTTCTTCAACAAAGAATACCTAAAGAGTAAAGCAAATTAGATAATAGAAATTAATTGGAATATTGTTTAAAATTGTATTCTCTATCTGAATCACGAAAGAAAAATGTTGGGTTTAATGTCCCTTTAAGGTACAGTAAATGCAGTTAAGGTAAACTAAATGCAGTTAACTAAATATAGGGGGTGTGAGAGAGTAGGTAATATTGCTAATTTGCTTTAAATGGTGCCACCCTTATAGTAAATATAAAATATAAAAGAAAGATAGAAAAAAATACCAGGGTATATAAGATTACCCTAGAACAGCAAGGGAATAAACGGCACACATAGAAGACTTTCAAAAATTTATTTATAATAATTTCCCAAAAATACACTTAAGTATATAGCGATATCTTATCTGTCAATATCAGTTACCACTAAAGACAGCAAAATCTAAAACATTTTAAGTGCACTTAGACCTAATACTTTCCCTATGCTATAAATTACAAAAAGACATCATAAACAATAAGGGGTTAACCAGAAAACTCATGTTTATAACGAATGTTACATAGAATCTAATGTTTATAGGACATTTATAGTAAGTAGGCAAAATACATGTTAAACATATGGCTGCAGTCCAAACAGAGGTGAACTATATTATGTATCAAAAAGCGCTTGTTTTTCCTCTTTATATATACCAGGGAATCTTCTCTTAAGGCAAATAAATGTGCCGCAAGTAGTACTGCTGGATAAAGAGTCTCTAGCAAGTGTAATAATTCAGTTGGAAAACACAGCATATACTTAGCTTAAGTCCTCCGGTTTTTGTTGTTTCCACTTGTCTTCTGCTTGCAAGCACCTGTGATGATTACTTGGCGTGTGACATCAGCAATAGTGGGAGTGGTCTCTCGTCACCAGGGACTATGAGTGGCTATAGACAGAAGGATCCATTTGAATCAATTTTGCATTGTAAGTTTTGCCAAGAACTTTGACAAATGACTGTATCGCAAAGTTATGTATATGTTCACCTATCGTATAGGCACATCTTCCATTGCACTCCAATAGCACACTCCTCAAAACCACTTACTCCACTGTCGGAGTCACACCTGAAAGATTCGTAGCTCACTTTAAAGGTACAGCTGCATGTATAGAGCCAAAAATGTCTCTGAAGAAACAAAAGATTCAGGGAATAGGCCTGGACAGGTGCACTAGAAATCCTGGCCCACGGTACATTCGACAGGTACCTGGGTTCTCATAAACACATAGTGCCAACGCACGTTTCTCCCCCACCTCCAGTATGTTTTACAGGGGATCATCAGGGCATGTAGAGTCCTCAGTGGACTTCCTCTTTTATGCAGATACCTAATTGCTTACAGGTGTTTTTTCCCAAGTATCCTTGCAACACCTTAAAGCTGTATCACTTTTAACCCTGTATTTCAAAAAAGCCTCTCAAAACTCAAAATTGTGTTAGAAAGTAATAGGTAAATATGTTTTGGTTCAACCTAATTCCTGGTTACCCCCAATACTTTCAAATACACAACAGAAGAGATAGAAATTACCCTCTTAAACTGGCGCACACTTCAAACAGATGTTTATTATATTTAAAAAAAATGAAAATTTATAAAAAGTGGACAAATTCAAGCTTATCGTTTAAACCTTTTGGGAATCTAGTTCCCAGTCTGTAGATCCATTTCGCCTCTTTTTGCAGGAGGACCCTATCATTATTTCCACCACGTCCATTTGTGATGCCTTTATCTATTATGATAAATTTCAATGAATCTACATTTTTATTGTGTACATTACAAAAATGCCTGGCAACATTAGTTTCTCTGGAGTGGAGAATATCGTCCCTGTGCTCCTGTACTCGGTCCTTCACCAATCTTTTCGTTTTTCCAACATAGAAAGCCGGACAGGAGCACCGCAGAAGATATATCACCCCCTCCGATTTGCAGTTAAAGAAGAATCTTATATCAAAGATCTTTCCATCCTGGACAGAGAATTGTTTAGTGCTATCCATGTGGGCACAGTATACACAGTGCCCACATGGAAAGCTACCCTTAATACCTCTGTCCTTTCTCAGCCAATCAGAGGCCGAAGGGCCCCTTGAGAATTGGCTCCTCACCAGTTTGTCCTTTAAACTTTGTGCTTTTCTAGCTGTTAGCAAAGGTGTATCCCCCATCACACTGTTCACTTTTTCATCAAGGGATAGGATGTGCCAATTTTTCTTGAAAACTGACCTTAGACTCTCCCATTGATTATTAAAATTAGAGATAAATCTAATTTTATTAGTTTCATTTTTAGAATTATTGCGATATAGTAAGTCATCCCTGGACATATTTCTTGCTTTCCAGAGAGATTTCTTGAGGCACTTGTTAGAATAACCTCTTTTTAGGAATCTCTCTTTCATTAGGGCTGCATGAGTGTCAAACTTGGAGAGAGAAGAGCAATTTCTCCTCAGACGGAGGAATTGGCCATACGGGATCCCTTTTTTAAGGTGGTTCGGATGGCTACTATCTGCATGTAATATATTGTTAGTTGCGGTCTTTTTCCTGTAATTTTCCGTCACTATTCTTACTCCCTCTTTTTTCAAAGTCACATCTAGAAAATTTAGTTCTACTGTATTGGTTTCTGACGTCAGGATGATGTTCTTGTCGTTGTGGTTAAGGACCGCAACGAATTCATTGAATTCTTCTGCCGTCCCATCCCACAGGACAAGAACATCATCCACATATCTAATCCATAGTAGCACTTTGTCCTCAAAGATCCTTGAATAGTACTCAAAGATCTCTGATTCCCAAAGGCCCAGATGTAGACATGCATATGTGGGGGCACAAACTGCCCCCATCGCTGTCCCACACAGTTGGCGAAATATCTGTCCGTCAAATGAAAAAATATTATTTTTCAAGACAAACTCTAACAGGGAGTAGACAAATTCAGTATGTTCAGCATATGTTGGTCCTCTGGTCTCTAAGAACCTCCTTATTGCTGTTAAGCCTATTTTATGTGGTATGGAGGAGTAAAGACCCTCTACATCAAGAGATGCCAGAATGGTCTTTTCATTTACTACTACTCCATCCAACTTTCTCAAAAGATCGGCTGTGTCTTTAACATATGATGTTAAGGTTAGTAAAAAGGGTCGCAGGTATTTATCAACATACTCCCCAATTTTTTCAGTTGCACTCCCTATTCCCGAGACTATAGGCCTTCCCGGGGGGCACTGCATGTTTTTATGCAGCTTTGGCAATACATAAAAGACAGGCATAACTGGATGCTCAGGATATAGGAATTTGAACTCATTTTGGGTAATTACCCCTTTGCTTCTTGCATAATTCAAAAGTTTAAAAAGGGAATTTTGGACATGGACCAGAGGGTTGCCACCAATTTTTTCATATTGCTTTTTGTTATTTAGCTGCCGTTTGACTTCATTCACATAAAAATGCTCATCAAGTAAAACCAAATTACCGCCCTTGTCGGCAGGCTTTATCACCAAACCTTTGGCCATACTTAGTTCTTTTAGTGCTATTCTTTCCCTAGGTTTTAGGTTATCAAAAGTTTGTTGGCTCGATATATCTTCTATATCTTTCTCCATTTGTTTTACAAAAAGATTAACCGCTGGAACCAGGGAAAGTGAAGGCATATATGTTGATTTTGGTTTAAAGGCATACTTTCTATCCACCAAAGATTCTCTCTGTGTGTCATTATCAAAAACAGCTTGGTTTTCAGCAAGAAGTAACTCTAAATCATTAAGGGCCACTTGATCAGTTGCATCTAACATATAGTTGTTATCTGATTTAGATTTCATAATGACAGACAGGACAATCTTTCTTGCAAAAAGATGTAGGTCTTTTATGACCTCAAACTTGTCAATTGGTGTATTGGGGCAGAAGGACATACCTTTTTTAAGGAGTTCGATATGAGCTAGGTTTAGAGGAAAAGAGGAGAGGTTTACTATCTGTAGTTCCTCATCCATTGGGGTTTTTAAAAGCCCCTGCGTAATCCCCTCCCTCTGTACCTCCCCCTGCTCTGTGGAGCCTGGTCCCCTCTCCCTCTCTTTTCTCTGGTAGGATATCTCTTTTCCTTCCCTTGCCCCCCATAAGGGTCTCTTCCTTTTCCCCCTTCTGTTTTTCCTCCTCCTTCTATTTGTGTGTTTGCTAGGGAGTTTTTTGAGGGTCCTGATTCTGAGTCTGACATATCAGTCCCGGAGTCATAGGTCCCTTTCTGAGATTTATATGTGTAAACCCTGCCATTTTTATAATCATCCTGATCTCTCCTTAGTTTCCTACATTTTCTTGATTTAATGTCAATTTTCAACTTTGAGATATTTGAGCTTGTTTCTCCATTCAATTTCTCAAATTTAGGGTCACATTCGAAAGAGTTAACCTTGATCATTGCTATTTCTGCTTCCCCCTTTACTTTCTCTAACCTTTTATTGTTTCTTTTGATCATCATTTCCATTAGATCAAGGGAGGTTGAGGAGAGTTTCTCATTCCATTCTTCTATGAAAGAGTCTCCCTCCTCATCCTCCCTTGTATTGGCACCTGGATCAAGTGACAATCTTAGTCCCCTAGGGATTATTTTCTTTTCAATATAGTTTGCCAGACTAGCATTTTCTGCCTTAATTTTCAATTGTCTACTCAAAAGGTATCTATATTTTCTGAAAGCACTGAAAATAGTTACCACTTCTTCATCATTTTCATCATTCCCCCCACTAATATCATTAGCCAGAGAATCTTTGAGTTCTGCCTCCCATAAATCATCTGAGAGAGTGTACGCCATGGTAGTGGCAGCTGAACAAAGACAGACAAGATTGTGGGAAAATGTAGGAGTTTTGAAACTAAGAACTCCTTAAGCAATCTACTCCAATCTCACCAGAAAAGGACAATTGAATCCTCAAATTATTATCCTCAAAAAGTAAAGACTAAATATAGGGGGTGTGAGAGAGTAGGTAATATTGCTAATTTGCTTTAAATGGTGCCACCCTTATAGTAAATATAAAATATAAAAGAAAGATAGAAAAAAATACCAGGGTATATAGGATTACCCTAGAACAGCAAGGGAATAAACGGCACACATAGAAGACTTTCAAAAATTTATTTATAATAATTTCCCAAAAATACACTTAAGTATATAGCGATATCTTATCTGTCAATATCAGTTACCACTAAAGACAGCAAAATCTAAAACATTGTAGATTCATTGAAATTTATCATAATAGATAAAGGCATCACAAATGGACGTGGTGGAAATAATGATAGGGTCCTCCTGCAAAAAGAGGCGAAATGGATCTACAGACTGGGAACTAGATTCCCAAAAGGTTTAAACGATAAGCTTGAATTTGTCCACTTTTTATAAATTTTCATTTTTTTTAAATATAATAAACATCTGTTTGAAGTGTGCGCCAGTTTAAGAGGGTAATTTCTATCTCTTCTGTTGTGTATTTGAAAGTATTGGGGGTAACCAGGAATTAGGTTGAACCAAAACATATTTACCTATTACTTTCTAACACAATTTTGAGTTTTGAGAGGCTTTTTTGAAATACAGGGTTAAAAGTGATACAGCTTTAAGGTGTTGCAAGGATACTTGGGAAAAAACACCTGTAAGCAATTAGGTATCTGCATAAAAGAGGAAGTCCACTGAGGACTCTACATGCCCTGATGATCCCCTGTAACACATACTGGAGGTGGGGGAGAAACGTGCGTTGGCACTATGTGTTTATGAGAACCCAGGTACCTGTCGAATGTACCGTGGGCCAGGATTTCTAGTGCACCTGTCCAGGCCTATTCCCTGAATCTTTTGTTTCTTCAGAGACATTTTTGGCTCTATACATGCAGCTGTACCTTTAAAGTGAGCTACGAATCTTTCAGGTGTGACTCCGACAGTGGAGTAAGTGGTTTTGAGGAGTGTGCTATTGGAGTGCAATGGAAGATGTGCCTATACGATAGGTGAACATATACATAACTTTGCAATACAGTCATTTGTCAAAGTTCTTGGCAAAACTTACAATGCAAAATTGATTCAAATGGATCCTTCTGTCTATAGCCACTCATAGTCCCTGGTGACGAGAGACCACTCCCACTATTGCTGATGTCACACGCCAAGTAATCATCACAGGTGCTTGCAAGCAGAAGACAAGTGGAAACAACAAAAACCGGAGGACTTAAGCTAAGTATATGCTGTGTTTTCCAACTGAATTATTACACTTGCTAGAGACTCTTTATCCAGCAGTACTACTTGCGGCACATTTATTTGCCTTAAGAGAAGATTCCCTGGTATATATAAAGAGGAAAAACAAGCGCTTTTTGATACATAATATAGTTCACCTCTGTTTGGACTGCAGCCATATGTTTAACATGTATTTTGCCTACTTACTATAAATGTCCTATAAACATTAGATTCTATGTAACATTCGTTATAAACATGAGTTTTCTGGTTAACCCCTTATTGTTTATGATGTCTTTTTGTAATTTATAGCATAGGGAAAGTATTAGGTCTAAGTGCACTTAAAATGTTTTAGATTTTGCTGTCTTTAGTGGTAACTGATATTGACAGATAAGATATCGCTATATACTTAAGTGTATTTTTGGGAAATTATTATAAATAAATTTTTGAAAGTCTTCTATGTGTGCCGTTTATTCCCTTGCTGTTCTAGGGTAATCTTATATACCCTGGTATTTTTTTCTATCTTTCTTTTATATTTTATAAATGCAGTTAACGTAAACTAAATGCAGTTAAGGTAAACTAAATGCAGTTAAGGTACACTAAATGCAGTTACGGTACACTAAATGCAGTTAAGGTAAACTAAAAGCAGTTGCAGTTGCACATGAAAAAATATATTGCAACTGCACAGTAACTAATGTTTCCTATTCTTTTAATGATGAGCGCAAAGTGGAAACTCACACTCATATTACAAGTCCATGGTTAATCCTTTAGCGATAATCATATTAACGCTGAGAGTCATCGGGTTCCATTTGTCAAGCTGTAAATGAAGCTGAAGACCGCTGCTTATCAACCTATACACCAGTTCTGAGCTTGCGGTTTGCTATCACCACCTCACACCACTACATCGGGTTCCATTTGTCAAGCTGTAAATGAAGCTGAAGACCGCTGCTTATCAACCTATACACCAGTTCTGAGCTTGCGGTTTGCTATCACCACCTCACACCACTACTCGCGCACAATTAGCTTGTGATATTGGGCGAACAGTGTCGCAGAAGCAAACCTTGTCCACATGGATTTTGTCAAATGGGGGCCATAGTAACTGCTTATACAGCCTCTTAGGTTTTATTTTCACACTTTTTCAAAGAACATTGCTTTTGTAGAAAAAACACACTAATGCCATTTGAAGATAGGGATAATGTACTGCAAAATTAGTTTCTGTTTTATGTGTTTACAATTAATTATTATGCCAGATGCAGAGTTTAAAATATATGGGAAATGCTTCTTCATGTATATTTTGCATATGAAATAGCTGCCTTTCCTAATTGAAACCACAACCTAATCAAATTGGCTGAGCTTGTAAAGAGAGTAGATCTTATTAGCTTATATCTATATTTACACAAAATCCTCATTTTTTTTCCTCAATGTATAGACAGTGAGACCAGTACTTTTAAAGAACAATGGAAAACATTGTATTATTCCTCTGCACTCCCCCCTCCCCCCCACACACACACACTCGGAGCATGATTACTTATGTACCATTAGGAAAACATTACTTACCTAATAACAAATAAGGAGGGTTAGCTCTAGCTTTCCCTAAGTCTTAGAGAATGTATAATCCTATTGATTGAATCTGAAGTATTTCATTTTAAAAGCTAAAATCATGGGCTCCATTACATATGCGGCGTCGCCCGCAAAAGCCTCCGGTTTTTACGTGATTTTGTAATTACATATTCGGCACATATATTTCACCTGTCGTCCGCAATTTGTACTCCCATAAGCTAACATGGGACCGCGTCACAAATCGGTATCCAATATTCAGCGCAAGGACTTACGTGGCGAAAATTTCACCTCGCCAAACAAGGCAGCCACAGCAGGCCTTGCGCTGAGTATGGGAGCACCGTAACTCCCGTAACTGCCTGTAAAATATAAACTAACACGTGACGCATGCGCAATATCTATCTACCTGTCAAGCGCAATCCCCCACCGCAATCACTAATAAAGTATATTAACCCTTATATCCGCCATCAAACCTATACCGCAACTAATAAAAGTATTAACCCCTAAACCGACAACCCCCCCACAATGCAATATGCCTAATTAAACTATTAACCCCTATATCCGCCATCAAACCCACACCGCAATTACTTATTAACTATTAACCCCTAATCCACCAATAACCCACAACGCAATCTAATCTATCTATTAACCCCTAATCTGCCAATAACCCACAACGTAAATAGTTAAACACTAAGCCCCTTAACCTAACCCCATAACATGAATTAAACTAAAACTAAATTACAATTAAAAAAAACTAGCATTACTTTAAAAATTAAAAAAACTAAGCATAAATTAATCTAAAATTACAGAAAATAATAAAACAGAATTTATGTTTACCTGATAAATTACTTTCTCCAACGGTGTGTCCGGTCCACGGCGTCATCCTTACTTGTGGGATATTCTCTTCCCCAACAGGAAATGGCAAAGAGCCCAGCAAAGCTGGTCACATGATCCCTCCTAGGCTCCGCCTTCCCCAGTCATTCGACCGACGTAAAGGAGGAATATTTGCATAGGAGAAATCATATGATACCGTGGTGACTGTAGTTAAAGAAAATAAATTATCAGACCTGATTAAAAAACCAGGGCGGGCCGTGGACCGGACACACCCGTGGAGAAAGTAATTTATCAGGTAAACATAAATTATGTTTTCTCCAACATAGGTGTGTCCGGTCCACGGCGTCATCCTTACTTGTGGGAACCAATACCAAAGCTTTAGGACACGGATGAAGGGAGGGAGCAAATCAGGTCACCTAGATGGAAGGCACCACGGCTTGCTAAACCTTTCTCCCAAAAATAGCCTCAGAAGAAGCAAAAGTATCAAATTTGTAAAATTTGGTAAAAGTGTGCAGTGAAGACCAAGTCGCTGCCTTACATATCTGATCAACAGAAGCCTCGTTCTTGAAGGCCCATGTGGAAGCCACAGCCCTAGTGGAATGAGCTGTGATTCTTTCAGGAGGCTGCCGTCCGGCAGTCTCGTAAGCCAATCTGATGATGCTTTTAATCCAAAAAGAGAGAGAGGTAGAAGTTGCTTTTTGACCTCTCCTTTTACCAGAATAAACAACAAACAAGGAAGATGTTTGTCTAAAATCCTTTGTAGCATCTAAATAGAATTTTAGAGCACGAACTACATCCAAATTGTGCAACAAACGTTCCTTCTTTGAAACTGGATTCGGACACAAAGAAGGCACGACTATCTCCTGGTTAATGTTTTTGTTAGAAACAACTTTCGGAAGAAAACCAGGTTTAGTACGCAAAACCACCTTATCTGCATGGAACACCAGATAAGGAGGAGAACACTGCAGAGCAGATAATTCTGAAACTCTTCTAGCAGAAGAAATTGCAACCAAAAACAAAACTTTCCAAGATAATAACTTAATATCAACGGAATGTAAGGGTTCAAACGGAACCCCCTGAAGAACTGAAAGAACTAAATTGAGACTCCAAGGAGGAGTCAAAGGTTTGTAAACAGGCTTGATTCTAACCAGAGCCTGAACAAAAAACGTTTTAAACTAAAACCGTTACTGTCACTTTAAATTTTAAACTGAACACACTTTATTACTGCAAATGTGAAAAAGTATGAAGGAATTGTTCAAAATTCACCAAAATTTCACCACAGTGTCTTAAAGCCTTAAAAGTATTGCACACCAAATTTGAAAGCTTTAACCCTTAAAATAACGGAACCGGAGCCGTTTTTATATTTAACCCCTTTACAGTCCCTGGTATCTGCTTTGCTGAGACCCAACCAAGCCCAAAGGGGAATACGATACCAAATGACGCCTTCAGAAAGTCTTTTCTATGTATCAGAGCTCCTCACACATGCATCTGCATGTCATGCTTCCCAAAAACAAGTGCGCAATAGAGGCGCGAAAATGAGGCTCTGCCTATGATTAGGGAAAGCCCCTAGAGAATAAGGTGTCCAATACAGTGCCTGCCGGTTATTTTACATAATTCCCAAGAATAAAATAATTCCTCAAAGCTATGAAGTATAAAATATGCTTATATATCAATCGTTTTAGCCCAGAAAATGTCTACAGTCTTAAAAGCCCTTGTGAAGCCCTTTTTTTCTTTATGTAATAAAAATGGCTTACCGGATCCCATAGGGAAAATGACAGCTTCCAGCATTACATCGTCTTGTTAGAAATGTGTCATACCTCAAGCAGCAAAAGTCTGCTCACTGTTTCCCCCAACTGAAGTTAATTCCTCTCAACAGTCCTGTGTGGAAACAGCCATCGATTTTAGTAACGGTTGCTAAAATCATTTTCCTCTTACAAACAGAAATCTTCATCTCTTTTCTGTTTCAGAGTAAATAGTACATACCAGCACTATTTTAAAATAACAAACTCTTGATTGAATAATAAAAACTACAGTTAAACACCAAAAAACTCTAAGCCATCTCCGTGGAGATGTTGCCTGTACAACGGCAAAGAGAATGACTGGGGAAGGCGGAGCCTAGGAGGGATCATGTGACCAGCTTTGCTGGGCTCTTTGCCATTTCCTGTTGGGGAAGAGAATATCCCACAAGTAAGGATGACGCCGTGGACCGGACACACCTATATTGGAGAAAGCTAAATTTACATAAAATAAAAAAGAAAATGTATGCTTACCTGATAAATTTATTTCTTTTTTGACACAATGAGTCCACGGATCATCTAATTACTATTGGGAATATCACTCCGGCCCTGCAAGAGGCGGCAAAGAGCACCACATCAAAGCTGAAAAAATATCACCTCCCTTCCCTCCCACCCCAGTCATTCAACCGAAGTAAAGGAGAGAAAGGAAGCAACAAGGTGCAGAGGTGTCTGAAGTTTATAACAAACCAACAACCTGTCTATAGAACAGGGCGGGCCGTGGACTCATCGTGTCAAAAAAGAAATACATTTTTCAGGTAAGCATAAATTTTCTTTTCTTTTTAATGACACGATGAGTCCACGGATCATCTAATTACTATTGGGAATCAATACCCAAACTAGAGTACACAGATGATACGGGAGGGACAAGACAGGGAATCTAAACGGAAGGCACCACTGCTTGAAGAACCTTTCTCCCAAAAGCGGCCTCAGCCTAGGCAAAAGTGTCAAATTCGTAAAATTTTGAAAAAGTGTGAAGAGAGGACCAAGTTGCTGCCTTGCAAATCTGTTTCACAGAAGCTTCATTTTTGAATGCCCATGAGGAAGCAACAGCCCTCATGGAATGAGCTGTAACACTCTCTGGAGGATGCTGTCCAGCAGTTTCATAGGCAAAATGTATAATACTCTTCAGCCAAAAATAAAGAGAAGTAGCCGTAGCTGTCTTTCCCTTACGTTTTCCCGAGAAAACCCCAAACAAAGCAGAAAACTGTCGAAAATCCTTAGTCGCCTGTAAGTAAAATTTTAAGGCACGTACCACGTCTAAATTGTGCAGAAGGAAGGAACAATTGGCATCAAAACACAAAGAGCAAGTGACAATTTGCAAAAGCCAATTGGTCCATTCTGACTTATAATGGATCAAATTAGCAATAATAAGTTAAATTTTTAATAAAAAGAAAAATTGAGAAAAAACGTTACTGTCTCTTTAAAATTGAAACCGCAACTTTTTAACTCTAAACTGCAGAATGCGGTATACAGTTAAATAAGAGAAAAAAAAACACCTCTACACCTCAGCTCTATGCTGAGGTGCCTACCTGCCCTGCAACACCGGAGCTTAGTCCCTTTAGCAGTCTAAACAATTCAGACTCCAGCAGTAGACGATCTTAGTCAAGTTCTGATCGTAGAATCGCATGCTTCCAGGAAACCATGTGTTTCTAGTCAGTCCTTTGAAACTCAGTCTCCTCCACTCTCAGATCCAATTAAAATGGCGCGTAATGCTGAAATTACTGCCTCACTTAGCTCCGCCCCTCGTGGGCGTCTCAAAATAACAATCTCCCGATCGGTATATTTGTTAAAGTTTAAACGCCAGGAGAAGTGGAACCCCCAGAGTTTTAAACAATAAGCAGCTATCTCAGCCCCAGCGCCTGCATAACATTGCGGTCTAAGGGTCCTCTCCAGTAAGGAGAGTTAAAATGTCCCTTGTGAAAATAAAGTGCTTTAAAACGGCCCCTTCTTTCTTTGTGCTATGAAAATAAAGTGCCCACTTTTTCTGAGTGACTTGTCTTCCCAGAATTAAATAAAGTCAGCACTTACCTCACAAATCTGCCCGACAGCAGCGCAGCTCACCAGGCTTGAGAGGTCCTCTCCCTCACATAGACCTGTTGAAATAAAAAAGACTGAGCATTTCCCCTCAGGCTTTCATAATTAGGGCAGCATAAAATATATAACGGAGGCGCAGTGAGAATTATTTAATTATTGGCAATTCTCTTTTCTTTTTAATGACACGATGAGTCCACGGATCATCTAATTACTATTGGGAATATCACTCCTGCCCTGCAGGAGGAGACAAAGAGCACCACAGCAAAGCTGTTAAATATCACCTCCCTTCCCTCCCACCCCAGTCATTCTCTTTGCCTATGTTAAGTGCAAGGAGGTGGTAAAGTTAAGTGTTAGAAAAGATTCTTCAATCAAGAGTTTATTATTTTAAAGTAGTACAAGATTGTACAATCACCCTTGCCGGACAAGTGTGGGGTGTAGCCGTAGTCCATATCAGTCTCTTCAGTAGAGCAGTGGTGGCTTTAGAGCAATGGGAACTTGTGGGACATAATTAAACCTAATCCCTATGAAAATAAAAAAGCCCCCCCAAAATAAAAACACCCCCTAATCTAATGATAAGCTACCAATAGCCCTTAAAAGGGCTTTTTGCAGGGCAATGCCCCAAGATAAACAGCTCTTTAACACAAAAAGTCTAAATCCTCCTAAAAGTCAAGACCCCCACCCACCAAACCCCCAAAATAAAAGCACCTAACACTAAAAAAAAACAAACTACCCGTTGCCCTGAAAAGGGCATTTGTATGGGCATTGCCCTTAAAAGGGCATTTAGCTCTTTTGCTGCCCTTAAAAGGGCATTAAGATTAACAGCTCTTTTAAGAAAAGCCCGTCCCTAATCTAAATAAAAGAAACCCCCCAAAAATCCCTTAAAAAACCCTAAGTCTAACCCCCAAGCGGTACTCACCTGTCCTGCTCCAGACCGTGGAGCGTGGAGGATCCTCTTCATACGATCTCCGCTGTACACTGAATAGGAATTCAAGGTACGCGATTAAAAATGGCGCCCTTGAATTCCTATTTGCTGATTTGAGCCTTCAAATTCAAATCAGCCAATAGGATGAGAGCCACTGAAATCCTATTGGCTGTTCAAATTAGCCAATAGGATGAAAGCTACTGAAATTCTACTGGCTGATTTGAATAGCCAAATAGGTTTGGTGGGTGGGGGGGTTTGACTTTTAGGGGAGACTTAGACTTTTTTGTGTAAAAGAGCTGCTTATCTTGGGGCATTGCCCTGCAAAAAGCCCTTTTATGGGCTATTGGTAGTTTATCATTAGAATAGGGGGTGTTTTTTATTTTGGGGGGGCTTTTTATTTTCATAGGGATTAGGTATAATTATTTAATTATTGGCAATTCTCTTAAAATTTAACTTTATTATTTTCTGTAATTTTAGATTAATTTATACTTAGTTTTTTTAATTTTTAAAGTAATGCTAGGTTTTTTTTAATTGTAATTTAGTTTTAGTTTAATTCATGTAATGGGGTTAGTTTAGGGGGTGTTAGGTTAGGGGGCATAGAGTTTAACTATTTACGTTGTGGATTATTGGCGGATTAGGGGTTAATAAATAGATTAGATTGCATTGTGGGTTATTGGCAGATTAGGGGTTAATAGTTAATAATTTATTGCGATGTGGGTTTGATGGCGGATATAGGGGTTAATATTTGTATTAGGTAGTTGCGATGTTGGGGTTGGAGGTTTAGGGGTTAATAATGGAATTATTAGTTGGGTTTCGTGGCAGGTAGGGGTTTTACGTGGTTTGGGAGGCGTGTTAGACTTTACGGGGGATTTTTTAGATACATATTCTTTTTAAGGCATCGGCAGTTTCTAAAAATAAGTCACTAGCAACTCCAGAAATTTGAATTTACGCACATTTCTGGACATCGCTAGTTTATCCGATTTACGGCACTTTATGAACTGCCGGCGCCGTATATGTAATTGACCGATGTGCAAGGTGAAATTACGGGCGGCGCGGGTTGCAGCACTTGCACTGAAGCCTGCGTCGTATATTTAATCCCGCCCCAGTTACGTTTTTTTTATTTTAAAGTTTTCTTATAGGCTGCACAAGGTAAGGATACAAGTTGTTACGGCCATTTTATTATTGCAAGTGTTGATCATTACTAATATTATAATTAGACTGACCATATTGCCGCTTAAAGAAGGGACACATGAAAAATACATATGCCAGGGTTCTTATACAAAATATTTCTTTAAACAGCCCTGAAAACACCCCTGACATATGTATTTTTCATATGTGTCCCTTTTTAAAGCGGCAATATGGTCACCCTAATTATAATCCTCACTGTGAAAACCTAAATTATCCTGATCCATTATAATGTTGGGTATTGTGCCAAAGTGCTCACTTAAAAAGCTTCAGATACAAGCCATTTTACTATTTCAGACAAAAAATGTATGTCCTATTGACATGACAATGAGGAGAGTCTGTTTTCATTAGAAGGTTCGCCCTGAAGAATATCCCTGATTATAAGGCGAGGAAGAATTTGATAATTTCCTAAACAGTTTCCTCCTTTCGTGCTAATTAACATAACATTATAATAATAATAATGTAGAATAATTTCTAAATCAAACAAAGTAATAATTTATTTCAAATTATACACTTAGAATAAGTATCACCATAGCATAATCTTTGTTATCTATATAGACCCAAATCTTAAAAAATACAGGTCAGTGTGGTAAATTACCAGTTGAATAGGAGACTACCCTATACATGAAAGCTAAGGCAGCAACCTTATCTGCTGTAAAATATAATTGGCTGTTGCTGGAAGTTTGAGTAATAGCACAAATCCTAAACCAGAAAGAGTATACAGATTATACAGCTAAATCTATTTCATTTTAATCTCTAACTAGAATTCTATGCATCAAAGTGTGTTATTATCAATACTTCTAATTTTAAAAAAACTGTTCTGTGGTAATAGCTCTAATAACGGAAGGTGTATGCTAACTCTGGGAAATGATGAGTTCCTATCATATGGTGTCATTAAAAGTCTTGTTCCAGCACCTCTATTGCTTTTAAAGTTAAATAGAAAAACAAACAATGAAAGCAACAAGAAATGTAATCTACAATATGATGAATCAATCAAACAAACCTGCATGAAGTTCAAATTGCTTAACTTGTTGCCAAATCTAAACCAGTTATATGTAAGAAACATGTCCAGTAAGACAACATTTTGCTGGTAGACAACTGGATATACTGTATATTTAAAAACTTTGTAACCATGAGATGCCCTGATCCTGTGAACATGAAGCATAACGAAAACATTCAGAGAAATGTGAATATCATCTCTGAATAATTTAATTAAACTAGCAGTGTCCGACATAAGAAAGAATCTGTATGTCATATCAGTGGTTGCAAATACAATATTGAATAGTTCTTTGAGCATTATGGATTTTTGGGGGCACAAAAAAACAACTAAAAGGATACAATGAAAGTGATACTCATCAAGCCACTTATCCAGAAGGGCCCTTGCAAGTAGCTGGTCAATACTGGTCATAAAATTGGTGTTGTGTCACTACTCAATTACTTAGAAGCAGATCAGTCACCTAGCTGATCAGCACCCCTCCCTATAGTTGGAGTGTCAGTCTGACAAATAATGATGGTTGGATCAAAGGTGCAGGTTGCCTCCACTTCTTTCATTCTTTCAGAACATATTATAATATTTAAAGGGGCATGAAACCCAAACATTGTCTTTAATGATTCAGATAGAGAATACAATTTTAAACAACTTTCTAATTTACTTCTATTATCTAATTTGTTTAATTCTCTTGGTATTATTTGTTGAAGGAGCAGCAATGCATTACTGGTTTCTAACTGAACACATGGGTGACCCAATGACACACACACACATATATATATATATATATATATATATATATATATATATATATATATATATATATATATATAAGCAAAAAGAGTCAGTTGCACTCTCACAAACAGTTCTCCAAGGGCCAGGGTGCTAGAGAAGTTGAAATGTAGCAAAACAGGAAACAGCACTCTCTGGACTTAAGTAAAAAACAAGTAGTTTATTCAGTAACGTTTCGGGGAATGCTCCCCTTCATCAGACCAACAACATACAAGTGAGACAAACATTTAAGCATACACAAACCCCTCCCCCTAGTGCAAAAAACCGCCAAAAATGGTTGCCATAGCAACCAAGCAACCAGTTCAAAGTAAATACATTTACCAATGCAACAATGACATCAAAGAAACCAGATCATTATGGTTAATTAGCATCAGGTCAATTAGCAAATCAACACATCATCCTACCACATAATACACCTGCTGTATATTAGTACTTCTAATACCCCAGTGGCAGTGTGTCCTTTTAAAGAGACATATCACAATATTATTAGCTAAGTACAGGAACACAAGAATGTGTAGAAAAAAGGGGTTGAAAAAACGTTTAGTTAAACATCGGCACCTCATCATATTGAAATGCAATTCACGTAATGCACTTATAGTAAATGCCTAACTCATAATACCCGTACTACATAGTCAAGGGTCATGTGTACCATAAATGCTATAGAAGCAAATAGCAGCAAACTCGTTATACAGATACCTCAAACGATGTGACCGTATTACATGCACAAAGTGTAGCACAACCTATGTAATCACCCTGTTCAGCATCGGACCAACCTCGCGCTGAATCTAGCACAGTTACTAGCGGAACAACAAGGGATATGCGCATGCGTGGAAACCCGGCGCAGTCCAGCCCCCAATGCTCCAGCTAGGTACCCAATAGGATAGAAAGGACAAGCCCCCACACAGGACAAACAGAGTTATTAAAATGGCATGGTAAGAGGGCCCCAAGGTACTACTAAGGGAAGGAAGGGTCCGGGTCATGAACGTAATAAATGCAGCAGGATATGCAGTAGATAGTACAACACCCCTAATACCCAGATATCAGGAGTCACCCACTTAGGTCTCGTAACCCAGCTAGTTCAGTCTGACATAAGTGCATTACGTGAATTGCATTTCAATATGATGAGGTGCCGATGTTTAACTAAACGTTTTTTCAACCCCTTTTTTCTACACATTCTTGTGTTCCTGTACTTAGCTAATAATATTGTGATATGTCTCTTTAAAAGGACACACTGCCACTGGGGTATTAGAAGTACTAATATACAGCAGGTGTATTATGTGGTAGGATGATGTGTTGATTTGCTAATTGACCTGATGCTAATTAACCATAATGATCTGGTTTCTTTGATGTCATTGTTGCATTGGTAAATGTATTTACTTTGAACTGGTTGCTTGGTTGCTATGGCAACCATTTTTGGCGGTTTTTTGCACTAGGGGGAGGGGTTTGTGTATGCTTAAATGTTTGTCTCACTTGTATGTTGTTGGTCTGATGAAGGGGAGCATTCCCCGAAACGTTACTGAATAAACTACTTGTTTTTTACTTAAGTCCAGAGAGTGCTGTTTCCTGTTTTGCTATATATATATATATATATATATATATATATATATATATATATATATATATATATATATATATATATACACTGTATTTGCAGCCACCAATCAGCAGCTAGAACCTAGGTTCTTTGCTGCTCCTGAGCTTGTCTATATAAACCTTTTAGAAAAGGATAACAAGAGAATGAAGCAAATTAAGTAATAGAAGCAAATTTGAAAGTTGTTTTAAATTGTATTCTCTATCTGAATCATGAAATAAATATGTTGGGTTTCATGTCCCTTTAAGCTTATAACACTGATCACTGATATTCTGTCAATATCATAACACATGCTCTTCCATGTTGATCCCATTCAAAAATAAAACAGAGAGTTCTAGGTGACTCCACCATTAGACAGTGGGCTCCAATATATCAAAGCCCGGGCGGACAATTTGCGGACTTAAACATTGCCTGCCCAGTCTTGCGGCCACAGTTAACATTACACATTTGCCGATTGTGCAATGCCGCCCACTAGAGGCTTTAAAATGGAGAGAAAAATTTTGTTGATAGGACATGAAACCCAATTTGTTTTTTCTTTTATGATTCAGAATGAGAATACAATTTGAAAAAAGTTTACAATTTACTTCTTTTATCAAATTTGCTTTGTTCTCTTGTTATTCTTTGTTGAAGAGATTGGTAGGTAGGATGCACATGTCTAGAGCACTACATGACAGGAAATAGTGCTGCCATCTAGTGTTCTTGCTAATGTATAACATTCATGGACATTCATGGACAATTTCTGCCATATAGTGCTGCAGTCACGTGCACACTCCTGAGCTTACCTTCCTGCTTTTCAACAAATGATAACATGAAAACAATGACAATTTGATAATAGAAGTATATTGAATGGAAAGTTGTTTAAAATGGTATGTTCTATCTGAATCACGAAAGAAAAATGTTGGGGTTATGTCCCTTTAATTACTGATGTGGGATCACTATATTTTAATATCCAACATTATCTGGAACATAAGAATATCTTTTATTCATTTTTCATATCTTTTTTTTAAGGAAATTATGCCATTTTATTTTGTGGGTTATTTAATTTTATTGACACATAATTATTATTTGATGACAATTAGTTTCTCCAGAGATGTGGTGCTTTTATGGAAGCAAAATTTGCCCCATGCTATGCTAACCTTATCGGGTGGTGGCAGTGCCGACACATTTATGGATATGGCCATTCCTTTAGAGTCTGTTGATGGATTACTTTATATTATAAAAGGCCAGGTATGTTTGTCCGATGCAGTCATGCGCAGTAGAGACTGCAGCGCGAGACAAACATACCTGGCCGTAAGAAAGGATCAGTCAGTGATTGCGCCCGAGACTGCGCAAGACTTCAAAAGCACGTGAGGATCAGACAGCAGAAAGTGAGTGGGAAAGGGAGCGGGTGTGGGGGGGGGGGCGGGAGTGGGCGTGAGGGGCTGCAGCATTGCAGAAAATCAAATTGTTGAGAGCGGCGGGGAAGGAGGGAGGGAGAGGGGATCCAAGTGGATGGGGATACTTAGAGGGGAACTTGAGAGAAGTCAGTTATTTTTCTGTATTTATACAGGAAAAAATATAGATTAAACTGTCATGATACAAAATGATGAGCAAAAAGCAGGGAGCAATATTTATTGATACACAATTTTATTCGCCCATACTTTAAAGGGACAGTCTAGTCCAAACAAAACTTTCATGATTCAAATAGGGCATGTAATTTTAAACAATTTTCCAATTTACTTTTATCACCAATTTTTTTTTGTTCTCTTGGTATTCTTAGTTGAAAGCTAAACCTAGAAGGTTCATATGCTAATTTCTTAGACCTTGAAGGCCGCCTCTTAAGAATGCATTTTAACAGGTTTTTCACCACTAGAGGGTGTTAGTTCACGTTTTTCATATAGATAACACTGTCCTCATGCACGTGAAGTTACCTGGGAGCCATCACTGATTGGCTAAACTGCAAGTCTGTCAAAAGAACTGAAATAAAGGGGCAGTTTTCAGAGGCTTATATACAAGATAATCACAGAGGTAAAAAATATATAAATATAACTGTGTTGATTATGCAAAACTGGGGAATGGGTAAAAAAGGGATTATCTATCTTTTAAAACAATAACAATTCTGGTGTAGACTGTCCCTTTAAGAGAAGTCCCTAAAAGAATTGATCAGATTAAAGGGACAGTAAAGTCAAAATTACACTTTCATGATTCAGATAGAGCATGTGTCCCTACCTGATTATGATGAACTAGGTGATAAGCCTGCACCTCCGCTCCACGCCGCCTTTGCTCCGGACGAAAATAGAAGATGATGGAGCCGCCTGGTAGAAGACCTCCGCCGGACTTCAGTAACGGTGAGTACCTATTTGGGGCTTAGTGTTAGGATGCTTTTTTATTTTTGTTTTATTTTTAAGATTAGGGATTTAATGGACTGGAAAAGAGCTCACTGCCCTTTTAAGGGCAGTAAAAGAGCTGAATGCCCTTTTAAGGGCTATTGGTAGTTTAGTTTAGGGGGTGTTTTTATTTGGGGGGCTTTTTTATTTTGATAGGGATTAGGTTTAATTTTTTTTATTTTTGATAACTGTTTTTTGATAATTATTTTTTCTGTAATTTTAAGAGTTTTTTATTTTTTTATAATTTTAGATAATTTTTTGTAATTTAATGTTAGGTTTTATTTAAGTGTAACTTAGTATTTGGGTTAATTTAGGGGGTGTTGGGTTAGGGGGCTTATTAATTAAATTAGCTATTTGCATGGTGAGGGGGTTGGCGGTTTAGGAGTTAATAGGTTTATTAGGTTTATTGCGATGTGGGGGTTTGGCAGTTTAGGGGTTAATAGGTTAATTAGGTTTATTGCGATGTGGGGGTTTGGCAGTTTAGGGGTTAATGGGTTAATTAGGTTTATTGACATGTGAGGGGTTGGCAGTTAAGGGGTTAATATTTTAATTATGTTATTTGCAGATTAGGGGTTAATTACTTTATTATTTTGCGATGTGGGTGTTTGCGATTAAGGTATTTGTTAATACTTTGTGCGGGAGGTTAGGTTTTTTCTGTTATACTTTGTGCGGGCGGTTATGTGTTTTTTAGTTGATTCGTGCGGGCGGTTGCATGTTTTTTTTTAAGGCTTTGGGTTTGCCTACTCTGCATCCAGATGGATTCCTTTTGAAGGATGCGTGTGCAACTGGCGACGGACGCGTTACAAACGCGATTATAGTATAGATATAAACTGAAAGACATCATAGAGAGAGTTTATATTATTTGTGATCTATAGGGGAACACAATATAGGGCTAGATTACAAGTAGAGCACTATTTAATGCTCACGCTCGAGTAAGTTAGCATTTGTAGCGTGTCGGGTTGCGCTCATATTCAAAGTAAACTGTTTTCACTCGCACGCTAACCAGACACGCGTAAAAAGACTAACTTAGGATATTGTGCTCGCATAGTTGCGCTAACCCAACATGAATATAATATAAATATATAACATTCCAATGTTCTTCACATAGCAGAATATGTTCCATTTATTTATAAATACATATTTCTATACATACCTGATGTTTTTTTGGGAAAATATATATACATGATTATATATAGGTATAGATATATAAATATATATATATATATATATATATGAATATCTATTTAATAATAAAAAGAACATATTCTGCTATGTGCAGAACATTGGAATGTAAAATATATACAGTAAATACACAGTAGAACACTTGATTAAATATTAATATTGCATAAATATGCTTTTACATGTTTTTATCTACTTAACTTCAAAGGGCCCCAATGCAGTATATATATATATATATATGTCTATATAGCTATATATATTTATGTGTTTATATATGTCTGTAAATACATACACATATAAATACATATGTGCACATCTCTATGTTAAAGCCCGTTGTAGTCTTTTTTGTTTCTAACACCTGAGATATATTTTAACCTTTATAACTTTTTTGTTCAATTTTTTTTGTAAATACTTTTTATTAGATTGTGTTATTATAAGTGTAACTGTAATTGGTAATGTATTTCTGAAGTGTTTTGTGACACTTTTTTGTTTCTCAAAACAGTTAACCAGAGCTCTGAGGACTCGGTAATCATTCTAGCGTAAATCGCGATAGCACTCAATCGATCATGTTTACTTTTAACTTGTTATACAAGTGGAAAACCTGTTGCGTGCAAACAGCTGCAATAAACCCCTAATTGCTTGTGCATAACTGTTAACGCGCCACTTGTAATCTGGCTCATAAGAAGAAGATAAAAGAGGAGCAGTCACAAGGAGAGAAAGTGAGTAGGAGACAGACAGGGGTAAAGAAATTGTAAGAGAGAAAACCTAGAAGAAGAAAAGTCCCATGAAGAAAGCCAGGAAAAAAACTAAAATGAAAGGGAAAGATAGACAGAGGAATAGGGTACTGGATTAGATGTAACATTCAGAAAAGAATGACATGGAAAGCCAGGAAGATCACAGGAGATGGGGGGAACCCAGGATCCTTAAAAACTACTAATCCATAAAATAAAGGACACTCCAAAAATGTACAAAAACCCCCAATATATATAGAGAAAGATTTTTTTAGAATCAAGAACAGATGCCTCTGAGGCTATGCAGCTCTAATCTGGATACTTCCCACAGGCTCTCTGAAAAGCATAGAGGCCCAAGGTTCAGAGGAAAATACAATATGTAATGACTGTCAGGTAGATTACGAGTTGTGCGTTCATGTTTTAACGCTGAAAAAAATGGTAATTTCAGAGTTAAAACAGCAACGCAGCCATTACGAGTCTTATCGGTATAGCTGTACCGCAAGTCTTTCAGCCTGTCACGCAACGTCAGTCCCGCACTCGAAAAAACATAATTTATGCTTACCTGATAAATTTATTTCTCTTGTAGTGTATGCAGTCCACGGATCATCCATTACTTGTGGGATATTCTCATTCCCAACAGGAAGTTGCAAGAGGATCACCCACAGCAGAGCTGCTATATAGCTCCTCCCCTAACTGCCATATCCAGTCATTCGACCGAAACAAACAGAGAAAGGAGAAACCATAGGGTGCAGTGGTGACTGTAGTTTAATTAAAATTTAGACCTGCCTTAAAAGGACAGGGCGGGCTGTGGACTGGATACACTACAAGAGAAATAAATTTATCAGGTAAGCATAAATTATGTTTTCTCTTGTTAAGTGTATCCAGTCCACGGATCATCCATTACTTGTGGGATACCAATACCAAAGCTAAAGTACACGGATAATGGGAGGGACAAGGCAGGTACTTAAACGGAAGGGACCACTGCCTGTAGAACCTTTCTCCCAAAAATAGCCTCCGAAGAAGCAAAAGTATCAAATTTGTAAAATTTTGAAAAGGTATGAAGTGAAGACCAAGTCGCCGCTTTGCAAATCTGTTCAACAGAAGCCGCATTTTTAAAGGCCCAGATGGAAGCCACAGCTCTAGTAGAATGAGCTGTAATTCTTTCAGGGGGCTGCTGTCTAGCAGTCTCGTAGGCTAAGCGTATTATGCTCAGAAGCCAAAAAGAAAGAGAGGTTGCCGAAGCCTTTTGACCTCTCCTCTGTCCAGAGTAAATGACAAACAAGGAAGATGTTTGACGAAACTCCTTAGTCGCTTGTAAGTAAAACTTTAAAGCACGGACTACGTCTAGATTATGTAACAGACGTTCCTTCTTTGAAGAAGGAGTAGGACACAATGATGGAACAACAATCTCTTGATTGATATTCTTGTTAGAAACTACCTTAGGTAAAAACCCAGGTTTTGTACGCAGAACTACTTTATCTGTATGGAAAATCAGATAAGGAGAATCACATTGTAAGGCCGATAACTCAGAGACTCTACGAGCCGAGGAAATAGCCATCAAAAACAGAACTTTCCAAGATAAAAGTTTGATATCAATGGAATGAAGGGGTTCAAACGGAACTCCTTGAAGAACTTTAAGAACCAAGTTTAAGCTCCATGGGGGAGCAACAGGTTTAAACACAGGCTTAATTCTAACCAAAGCCTGACAAAATGCCTGAACGTCTGGAACCTCTGCCAGACGCTTGTGCAAAAGAATAGACAGAGCAGAAATCTGTCCCTTTAAAGAAATAGCTGATAGTCCTTTTTCCAAACCCTCTTGGTGAAAAGACAATATCCTGGGAATCCTAATCTTACCCCATGAGTAATTCTTGGATTCACACCAATAAAGATATTTGCGCCATATCTTATGGTATATTTTCCTGGTGACAGGTTTTCGTGCCTGTATTAAGGTATCAATGACTGACTCTGAGAAGACACGCTTTGATAAAATCAAGCGTTCAATCTCCAGGCAGTCAGCCTCAGAGAAATTAGATTTGGATGATTGAAAGGACCTTGTATTAGAAGGTCCTGTCTCAAAGGCAGAGTCCAAGGTGGAAAGGATGACATGTCCACTAGGTCTGCATACCAGGTCCTGCGTGGCCACACAGGCGCTATCAAGATCACTGATGCTCTCTCCTGTTTGATTCTGGCAATCAGTCGAGGGAGCAGAGGAAACGGTGGAAACACATAAGCCAGGTTGAAGAACCAAGGCGCTGCTAGAGCATCTATCAGCGTCGCTTCTGGGTCCCTGGACCTGGATCCTTAACAAGGAAGCTTGGCGTTCTGGCGAGACGCCATGAGATCCAGTTCTGGTTTTCCCCAACGATGAACCAATTGAGCAAACACCTCCGGATGGAGTTCCCACTCCCCCGGATGAAAAGTCTGACGACTTAGAAAATCCGCCTCCCAGTTCTCTACACCTGGGATATGGATCGCTGATAGGTGGCAGGAGTGAGTCTCCGCCCAGCGAATTATCTTGGATACTTCTAACATCGCTAGGGAGCTTCTGGTTCTCCCTTGATGATTGATGTAAGCCACAGTCGTGATGTTGTCCGACTGAAATCTGATGAACCTCAGTGTTGCTAACTGAGGCCAAGCTAGAAGAGCTTTGAATATTGCTCTTAACTCCAGAATATTTATTGGGAGGAGTTTCTCCTCCTGAGTCCACGATCCCTGAGCCTTCAGGGAATTCCAGACTGCACCCCAACCTAGAAGGCTGGCATCTGTTGTTACAACTGTCCAATCTGGCCTGTGAAAGGTCATACTCTTGGACAGATGGACCCGAGATAGCCACCAGAGAAGAGAATCTCTGGTCTCTTGATCCAGATTTAGTAGAGGGGACAAATCTGTGTAATCCCCATTCCACTGACTTAGCATGCATAATTGCAGCGGTCTGAGATGTAGGCGTGCAAATGGCACTATGTCCATCGCCGCTACCATTAAGCCGATAACTTCCATGCACTGAGCCACTGACGGGCGCGGAATGGAATGAAGAACACGGCAGGAATTTAGAAGCTTTGATAACCTGGACTCCGTCAGGTAAATTTTCATTTCTACAGAATCTATCAGAGTTCCTAGGAAGGACACTCTTGTGAGGGGTGATAGAGAACTCTTTTCCTCGTTCACTTTCCACCCATGCGACCTCAGAAATGCCAGTACTATGTGCGTATGAGATTTGGCAATTTGGAAATTTGACGCCTGTATCAGGATGTCGTCTAGATAAGGGGCCACTGATATGCCCTGTGGTCTTAGGACCGCCAGAAGGGACCCCAGAACCTTTGTAAAAATTCTTGGGGCTGTAGCTAACCCGAAGGGAAGAGCCACAAACTGGTAATGCCTGTCTAGAAAGGCAAACCTTAGGAACCGATGATGGTCTTTGTGAATCGGTATGTGAAGGTAAGCATCCTTCAAATCCACTGTGGTCATGAACTGACCCTCCTGGATCATAGGTAGGATGGTCCGAATAGTTTCCATTTTGAACGATGGAACTCTGAGGAACTTGTTTAAGATCTTTAGATCCAAAATTGGTCTGAAGGTTCCCTCTTTTTTGTGAACCACAAACAGATTTGAATAAAATCCCTGTCCCTGTTCCGTCTGTGGAACTGGATGGATCACTCCCATTACTAGGAGGTCTTGCACACAGCGTAAGAATGCCTCTTTCTTTATTTGGTTTACAGATAATCTCGAAAGGTAAAATCTCCCTTGTGGGGGGGAAGCTTTGAAGTCCAGAAGATATCCCTGAGATATGATCCCCAACGCCCAGGGATAGTGGTACGCTTTGCTAAAGTAGAAACTGCTCCCTCCACCTTAGGGACCGTCTGCCATAGGTCCCGTGTGGTGGCGTCTATTGGAAACATTTTTCTAAAAATGGGAGGGGGGGAAAACAGCACACCGGGTCTGTCCCACTCCTTATTAATAATTTCTGTAAACCTTTTAGGTATAGGAAAAACGTCAGTACACACCGGCACTGCATAGTATTTATCCAGTCTACACAATTTCTCTGGCACTGCAATTGTGTCACAGTCATTCAGAGCAGCTAAAACCTCTCCAAGCAACACCCGGAGGTTCTCAAGCTTAAATTTAAAAGTAGACATATCTGAATCAAGTTTCCCCGAGTCAGAGACGTCACCCACAGACTGAAGCTCTCCTTCCTCAGCTTCTGCATATTGTGACGCAGTATCAGACATGGGCCTTAAAACATCTGCGCGCTCTGTATTACGCCTAAACCCAGAGCTATCGCGCTTGCCTCTATATTCAGGCAGTCTGGCTAATACCGCTGACAGGGTATTATCCATGATCGCTGCCATGTCTTGTAAAGTAATCGCTATGGGCGTCTTTGATGTACTTGGCGCCATTCTAGCGTGAGTCCCTTGAGCGGGAGTCAAAGGATCTGACACGTGGGGGGAGTTAGTCGGCATAACTTCCCCCTCGTCAGAATCTTCTGGTGATATTTCTTTTAAAGATGAAGGCTGATCTTTATTATTTAAAGTGAAATCAATACATTTAGTACACATTCTCCTATGGGGTTCCACCATGACTTTTAAACATAATGCACAAAGAGGTTCCTCTATGTCAGACATGTTTATACAGACTAGCAATGAGACTAGCAAGCTTGGAAAACACTTTAAATCAAGTCAAGGAAAATTAAAAAACGTTACTGTGCCTTTAAGAGAAACAAATTTTGTCAAAATTTGAAATAACAGTGAAAAAAAGGCAGTTAAACTAACGAAATTTTTACAGTGTATGTAACAAGTTAGCAGAGTATTGCACCCACTTGCAAATGGATGAATAACCCCTTAATGCAAAAAACGGATTGACAAATGAAAAACAACGTTTTTTTGATAGTCACAATAAACTGCCACAGCTCAACTGTGGCTTTACCTTCCTCAATAAACGACTTTTAAAGCCTTTTGAGCCCTTCAGAGATGTCCTATACCATGCAGGAAACTGCTGAGGGAAGCTGGATGTCTCTGTCTGTAATTTTAAGTGCACAACAAAGCGCTAAAATAGGCCCCTCCCACTCTTACTACTACAGTGGAAAGCCTCAGGAAGCTGTTTCTAGGCAAAAATCAAGCCAGCCATGTGGAAAACACTAAGCCCCAATAAGTTTTATCACCAAAGCATATATAAAAACGATTAAACATGCCAGCAAACGTTTTATATTGCATAATTATAAGAGTCTATAGCTCTCACAGTAAGCCTGTTACTAGTCGTTATTAAATCACTGTATTTAGGCTTAACTTACATTAATCTGGTATCAGCAGCATTTTCTAGCAATTCCATCCCTAGAAAAACTTAAAACTGCACATACCTTATTGCAGGGTAACCTGCACGCTATTCTCCCTCTGAAGTTACCTCACCCCTCAGACATACGTGAGAACAGCAGTGGATCTTAGTTACTTCTGTTAAGATCATAGAAAACGCAGGCAGATTCTTCTTCCAAATGCTGCCTGAGAGAAAATAGTACAACTCTGGTACTATTTAAAAACAATAAACTCTTGATTGAAGAAAAAACTAACTATATTACACCACTTTCCTCTTACTACCTCCTTCTATGTTGAGGGTTGCAAGAGAATGACTGGATATGGCAGTTAGGGGAGGAGCTATATAACAGCTCTGGTGTGGGTGATCCTCTTGCAACTTCCTGTTGGGAAGGAGAATATCCCACAAGTAATGGATGATCCGTGGACTGGATACACTTAACAAGAGAAAATTACGTTTTTGCATGGGATTCCCATAGCGCTGCCATTACGAGTTTTGCGGTGAGGCTTGCGTTACACCCTATAACGTACCGAAAGGAATAAAGCTATGTATTTTCGGTGATTACTCCAATACCGTTAGCGTTCATCAACATCGATGCGGTTTAGCTGCATCTTCGATTCCGGATCTAACTTTTTTTCCCCCATAGACATCAATGCGGCTGCGTTACGGAGCTTTTCATTCCGCGAACGCAGGTGTTAGTTTTTTTTCTAACACTCTCTCCCCATTGATGTCTATGGGGAAAGCGTGCACGAGCACGTCAAAGCAGTGCTTGTATTTTGTAAGGTATGGAGCTCAAAGCAACCATATCGCACGCACAAGGCAGTTTTTAAAAAACTCGTAATGGCAGCGCTATGGAGGGTGAAATAACGCAACTTTTGTTGCATTCGTTAACTACCCTCTATAGCGCAAAACTTGTAATCTAGGTGTGTGTTCTGAAAAAAAAAATTATAATTGAAAATCTCTTGGCAAAATTTTTTAAAATGGAATCGATTGTTTATAATGAAAAGTTACATACAGTGCCCTCCTCTAATATTGGCACCCTTAGTAAATATGAGCAAAGAAGGCTGTGAAAAATTGTATTTATAGTTTAGCCTTTTGATATTTTGTTTAAAGTACACACAAAAATACTCTGCTCTCATGGATATAAAACAATTGCAAACACAAGTTTATCCAAAAAAATAAAAAAAATCTTTGTTAAATAAATGTGTGGCACAATTATTGGGATCCCTATGAATTCAAATGAGAAAAACAAAAACATAATTTATGCTTACCTGATAAATTCCTTTCTCCTGTAGTGTAGTCAGTCCACGGGTCATCCATTACTTATGGGATTATATCTCCTCCCCAACAGGAAGTGCAAGAGGATCACCCAAGCAGAGCTGCTATATAGCTCCTCCCCTCTACGTCA